>NW_026907009.1:177500-354080 GCF_033978795.1 Nerophis ophidion
AATTTGACTTTGATATAATTTGTTTTATCTTGAAAGACACCAATGAGTTGACTGATGAACATTATCACATAATGTATTCAGAAAATATAAATAACAACAAACAAAATGATTAACCACAGCATGTCAGTGTAAAAAAAACGTTTTACACTTGTTCTATTTTCAAACAATGAAAAACAGTCTGAAGTTGTCTTTATTTTTAAGTTATCGTGCTGTGATTTTACCAGTCCGGCAATTTTTCTCCATGTAACCCCCGATCTAAAGTGAGTTTGACACCTCTGCTCTAGCCGTAGGCCGGGGATATCCCCCCCGTTCAAATGTGTTGTGGGTACTAGTGCTGCCGTGATTAGTTGGCTAGGAATTCACACGGTTTTGATTGATTGATTGAAACTTTTATTGACAGATTGCACAGTACATATTCCGTACAACTGACCACTAAATGGTAACACCCCAATAAGTTTTTCAACTTGTTTAAGTCTGGGTCCACGTTAATCAATTCATGGTGGGCGAGAGAGAGACGTGAGCGTAACGTAGGCGTATCAATTAACACCGCCGCCCTTTATTTCTCTATATTTTCAAGATAGTCGACCATGAAAAGGCCTTTTTTTTTTTAGCCGACGGGTTGTTCTACTATTGACCGCCTATTTATTTTTGTTCTCCCGTCCCAAACGGCTCACTGTAATTCACTTCCACAAGTCTGTGCCCTGCTGGAAAAGCAGATCAACTGAGAACAAGAGAGTATTAAGACACGTTAATACAATTATTCAGTGTGGAGTAATGGTCTATTACTGAACTGTCATTTTCACCTTTTATGTCATTCATGTTTATGCATTACTTACCTGCACTTATGTTCAAAGGGGTGACTCTACACTAAACACAGTATTTCCATAGCTAATATTACTTGCTAATACTTACCTGTAGGACCTGTTGAGTAAAGTTAACATGTATTTGAGTACTTACCATGAATATGTAGACAAAGTAACTGATATAATACTGAGTATGGTAAGTGTAGCATGTCTGTGTGGTGTAGCCTATATTATTTATATGTAATATAAGGTGTATGAAGTATCTGTTGAAGATAGAGGTGGTGGGAAAAAAATGGATTATTGTCTGCAGCTAAATGCTTTTAGTGAAACTAAATATTTCCATTTCATGTCTCTTGTGTTTCAGGGGAGGATTGAATGCAGTGCAAATATTGCAAATTGGAAAGCTCCAATCAAGAGGTATGGCTGTCATTTATTTATTAACTGTGGTACTTATATGTTCATTGCCCTGTATGGAATAGGTGTAGGAGTGTACGCATTTATTGACACACTGCACTATACCTGCCCTCCCACTCCACTACATGCTCCTCCAACATAAAGCACCCCACTATACCATCAGCCCTGAAATCTCAAGTCAAAAGCTCACATTGTGATTAAAGTTAAATGCCATTGCTCCACTGATTGTGCTTTTCAGATATCTGAAAAATTTCATGGCATCACCAGCAAAGACCTCCTGAAGACTTTCAATGAGTGCCTTGAGAATTATGTGGCTCGCCTGCTCAGACTGTACCGGGCTAGAAAGGAAGCTATTGGTCAGCAAATAGAAGACTTCCTGGATAAGCTTGATGAACAAGTAAGTGATGGACATGTGTCAGTAAAATGGATCTTATCAGTCATTGCTATATGTTCTTAGTTTGTGCTATTTGATAATTATAACAATGTTTAATTTGCAAAAGTAGAAAATGCTTTAGTCTGAAGGCTTGAAGTGTTTTTTTTCCCCTTTTCTTGAGCATGCTACTGGTCAGACTTGCGGTCTACTGGTCATTACTAAAAACAACTTTTGATTTTGCCATTTGTATAAATCCACTATGTCTTCCACTGTATACTCTATAGACATCAGACATTGTGTCTCACCGAAAGATGACAGCACTGAGATGCCTCCCCGTTTTTGTCTGGGACTACACAACTAAGTGTGGAGAGATGCAGCCGACGGGCCGACAGCGGGCGGACAGAGGCGTTCTGGACCAAGATGAAGGCCAGGAGGCGGGGCATGCGGCGTGACGCACGCGGAGCGGCAGGAGGACGGCCATCGGAGTCAGGTGCGTAGGACACACATCTGCTCACAATCTGCGCATCTGCTCCTAGACTTTAAGAGAGGCGAGGGGGGCACGATTGCGAGAGGGAAGACAGGAAAGGAAAGGAAACCACGGCAGCCCGACCACGAGCCCGACGACAGAGAGCAGTCCGCAACGAGTCCCCGCCACAGACGCAGCAGGCGACCACCAAAGGGTGCAGCGCGTGCCAGCGCACTAGAAATGGGTGCGCCCGACTGGCCCGAAGAAAGGTTGTTTGAACCAATAAATGGGAATCAAACCTGCTACGATGCGTCGTGTGTTCAATGTCACAGCAACCCACACGAGGACGGCTGGGAGTTTGTCACATACGTTTTTCCTGCAGCATTTGGTAAGTAATAATAATAATAGGACATTTACTTGAAAATTAAAAGTAATTTGGCCTAATGTAGCTTCAATGGAATAGTTCAACATTTTCATATTCTAGCTTGTTGCCCTGCTCTCTGGTTTAAGATCCGTCGATAGAAACCATTCCTTTAACTGTGGATGTATTTTTGAAGAAGAATCAGCCAATGTTTCCTCATCGCTTGTTAGATTAGCTCAAATACTGGTAGTCTATTGGTAGCCTGCCTTCGCCAACAGTCAGAAGATAAACTTTACAACTCTATTCCGACGACATGCTGTTAGTTTTAAGTTGCAGAAGAGAAAACGACGTTGCTGATGAATGTCTGTTGAATATAAACTAAATTCACCCTGGCTCACAGTCGGCGGCGGCATACTAACACTTACAATTGACTGCTAGTTTTTGAGCTAAGCTTACTTGCGATGAACAATCTTCGCCTATTCCTTCCAAAATGCACAAACAGTTAAAATGAATGATTTCTGTTGCCTTGCCTTGAACCAGAGAGTGGAGCAACAAGCTAAACAACTATTACTATTTTAACATTTTGAGTAGGATCTGATTGTAGCTGAGATAGGCACCAGCAACCCCCGCGACTCCATAGGGAATAAGCGGTACAAAATGGATGGATGAATGGAGTAGGATCTCATAGCTGATGACAAAGATTTTATGCATAATACACTTTGTGTAGATTTCATTTTGTGCCCAGATTTGTTTTTGAAAGCCCAAATGTCATATTCTTTAGCCAAAGCATTTAACCATAAAGAAAAGTTCCTGCCCCAATTTTTTTTTAATATTTAATGGTTAATGTTCTACCTTCAATTCATTTGAAAGTAATTTAAGGGTTTTTTCCATTTTTTTGAACATTGTAAAATTGTAATCGTTCCCAGAAGATCCACACAATGACATCCTTTTGTTGGACCTAACACTCAATCATGCATGTGTTACTTACCCTCAGGAAAGTGACCCTGAAGAAAGAGTGCTCAGAGGCGTGTCTGTTGGCATCCTTACAATCCTTGAAGAAGATGATCCTGCTGTATCACCCAACTTGTGTTGGAAGGTTCCATGGTGCTACATGACCTGCCAGACCTCGGTACCGCCTTTGCATACCTCTTTGGCCTACTGTATGCCATCAACATTGATTATCCAAAGGAGATGAAGTACACTTTTGAAGCAATTCAGTCTATCTTTTTCCAGCTTGGCTCTCAGTGCGGCCCTGCGATGAGGTGGCGACTTGTCCAGGGTGTACCCTGCCTGCCGCCCGATTGTAGCTGAGATAGGCGCCAGCGCCCCCCGTGACTCCAAAAGGGAATAAGTGGTAGAAAATGGATGGATGGATGGGCTCTCAGTGCTCTCAGCGGACAAGGTCTCTGAAAACAAAGCTTTTGCTGTGACTCTTAATGTGGAAGCCAACCTATGTTTTCTGCCTGTTCGAGTGCGTTGTGGTTGGTGCTCATATAAAACTTCACAGCCAGTGATTTAAAACATGCAAGGCCACACGGAAAACAATTATATTTATTTTCAAAATGCATTTACAATTAAGTGAGATACACAATTTTTTGAATTTTTTTTTTTTTCAAAATGTATTTAAAATTGAGTGAGATTCACAAAACGCCATTATGCCACATAACCCGCCAGAACTCGGTACTGCCATTTGTTATGTAGCATATTGGTATTTTGTGAATCTCACTTAAATGTAGATATATCTTTTTCTTTACATTTAAGTGAAGTTGACAAGAGGTGCATATTCACTGTCAGCTGATCAAGTTTGTCAACTCTTCTAATTTACTAAACACATTTTCTCTATCTATGAAGATAATTCTATCATCAAATCATTACACAATTATATTGCCTGGCTGCTGTAAAAGCATTTATTTCTTAGCTTTTAACTTTCTTAGCTGGTTTATTCACTTTAAAGAAAATAGCTGGGAAAGTGTCAAGGTCTCTGACACACCCAATTGAACCCTTATGTTAAACATGTTTCTAAATGAGAAATAAACAAGGTTTTGGATATATTTTGATGTCTGCTCTTTATTTTATTTATTCATTCAGCATTTAAAAAAAAAATTACCGCAACATAAATGTTACTTGACTTGTAAAGGAATTTTAGTAACTGAAGTAACAAGAATTTCCGAGTTAGTTGAAGGTGAAAATACATGGAATTGAAGCATGAAATTTATTGTTGGTCCGACGTGAATATAATAATTTGGTGAACAAGATCGAGTTGGTAAAACTCTTATCTAAACTTTGAAATCTTAGTTAAGTCAAGAACAGTAGTCAAAGTTCAACAAGAATATATGAGTTAGTTGAAGGTAAAAATATATGGAATTGAAGCATGAACTTTATTGTTGGTCCGACTTAAATATAATAATTTGGTGAACAAGAAGATCTGAGTTGACATAACTCTTATCTCAACTTGTAAATCTTAGTTAAGTCAACAATAGTAAAACGCAAAAATCTTGTTGCATCAAGTTACCTTGAAAATGTGGGTTTTCTCAACTTTTTTTTTTTTTTTTTACAATGTACCGGTTGGACGTGCCCAAAACACCTCCATAGGGAGACCTTCGGGTGGCATCCTGAGCAGATGCCCGAACCACCTCATCTGGCTCCTCTCCATGTGGAGGAGCAGCGGCTTTACTTTGAGTTCCTCCCGGATGACAGAGCTTCTCACCCTATCTCTAAGGTAAAGCCCCACCACTCATTCCGACCACTTTTACCCATGATCTTGTCCTTTTGGTCCTAACCCAAAGCTCATGACTATAGGTGAGGATGGGAATGTAGATCGACCAGTAAATTGAGAGCTTTGCCTTCCGGTTCAGCTCCTTCTTCACCACGTCCGCATTACTGAAGACGCCACACCGTGAACAAGACTCCGAGGTACTTGAACTCCTCCACATGGGAGCAGGGTCTCCTCCCCAACCCGCAGATGGCACTCCACCCTCTTCCGAATGATAACAATGGACTCGGATTTGGAGGTGCTGATTCCCATCCCAGTCGCTTCACACTCGGCTGTGAACCGATCCAGTGAGAGCTGAAGATCCTGGCCAGATGAAGCCATCGGGACCACATCATCTGCAAAAAGCAGAGACCTAATACTGCAGCCACCAAACCAGATCCCCTTAACACCTTGACTGCGCCTAGAAATTATGTCCATGAAAGTTTTGAACAGAATGGGTGACAAAGTCCAACCCTCACTGGAAACGCCACACCGTCCCGTTAATATTATGTATAGTATATCAATATATGTGTATATATACATGAATATACACATGTATGGGTTTTATATATATATATATATATATATATATATATATATATATATATATATATATATATATATAAATGGTAAATGTTTGTACTTGTATAGCGCTTTTCTACCTCTTTTTAAGGAGCCCAAAGCGCTTTGATAGTATTTCTCCATTCACACACACATTCACACACTGATGGCAGGAGCTGCCATGCAAGGCGCTAACCAGGATCCATCAGGAGCAAGGGTGAAGTGTCTTGCTTAAGGACACAACGGACGTGACTAGGATGGTAGAAGGTGGGGACATATACATATCTTGATTGGATTATCCAGAGAATAGTGCTCGATACCGTGGTAGAGCGCAATATGTAGGTGTGGGAAAAATCACAAGACTACTTCATCTCTACAGAACTGTTTTATGAGGGGTTCCCTCAATCATCAGGAGATTTTAATGGAAGCATTCACATACAATGGTTTATATAGGGCACAGAGTGGGTGGGTACAGGCAGGCGTAGGGTGTGGTGATTGGCTCATGTGTTACCTGGGAGGTGTTTCCGTCTGTGACGGCATGCTGAGATGATTTCACTGTGCTTGTTGAGTGATGATGGGTCTGGGTGATATATAATAAACAGTCTCTCTTTTAAGCATAGGTTGCATCTTTTATTACCACTGTTGTAAGGTGTGCTGGATGCAAGAGTTTGCCATGTTATTGAATATTCAACATTATTGTCTTTGAGGTTCCAAATGTGCTTGCTGAGTTCTGTGGAATATTATATATATATATATATATATATATATATATATATATATATATATATATATATATATATATATATATATATATATATATATATATATATATATATATATATATATATATATATATATATATATATATATATATATATATATTTTATCCAATTGTGGCCCTCGAGTCAAAACGTTTAGAGACTGCACTGGCCTTTCTAGAGCTTTTCAGGTCTTTAGTATTCACATTGAGTTTAAAACATGTTCTACAACCTGTCACTATTTACACTTCACACACCCTCTGTTACGGTGTGGTCGCATCGTGGATGTGGGAGGAGGGCAACCTCTTGATGCCAAAGGACCCGGAGCAAGCAGGATGAAGGTAGGAACTGGTTCTAATATAGAAATCCAAAATAACACATGACAAAAGGGTAAAATAAAGGTGCGCCAAAGCATGGGAAATAAAATGCTAATGTTAGCAAGGGTTGAGTTCAAAGTCCAAAGCAGCGCGAGCCGAGCGCGCAGAGGCTAAGCTAAAACTTAGCGAGGAACAAACAAAAGGCTCGGGAGGAAACAACCTAACTGTTGCATTGAGCAAGCAAAACGTCCAGAATGAACTCAGGTAGCAGGCGGACTTAAATACTAACACAACAATCAAAAGCAGGTGTGCGTCCGAAAGTAAGAGCAGGTGGAGCGAATGAAGTAGCCATGGTGACAAAAACAAACAAGGAAGTGCTCAAACAATGGGATCGGCGGAGTCCAAACATAAGAAAATACACAAAAGCAAACAACAAATGAATCGTAACACGTGGCCATCTCCACCTCTCCAATGTCCTTCTTTCAACCCTTAACCAGTGTCATCAAACTAATATCCTTCATGTCTTCATCTGACTTCAATTCATATATAATCTTGCAATTATCCACCATCATCTTTTCCCACCTTTCTACTCTTTTAGTGCGCTACTTTCCTTCATGACCTCCTCTCTGCTTCTTTCCTCTCTCCCCTCTGTTCCTATCCACGTCCATACCTTCCTCATACATCCCCTCCATATATCCACTTCCATCTCTTTTTAACCAGCTACCAGAAATCCAGAGCTGGGTAATGGAGAAGTTTTGTGAAATAATAAAAAAAAAATATTCACCTAAAAGCAAAAATAAAAATGAACTAAATCTCCTCTGTTCTGTACATCATTGTCCAAGTGACATTATATTGTCATCTTCCTCTTTATGCCATTTCCTCAAGGTGATGTTATGTATCGACAAGGGGGAAGGAGACCGCACAACAACAGGAGGTATAGCTCAACGGGTTTATTGAGTCTTTAATGAATACGTGGAGTGTGTATGCAACTATGTGTGTGGATGTTAGACTATGTGTGGAAATTAAAGGGGAACATTATCACCAGACTTATGTAAGTGTCAATATATACCTTGATGGTGCAGAAAAAAAAGACCATACATTTTTTTAACCGGTTTCCAAACTCTAAATGGGTGAATTTTGGCCAATTAAACGCCTTTCTGTTTATCAATCAATCAATCAATGTTTACTTATATAGCCCTAAATCACTAGTGTCTCAAAGGGCTGCACAAACCACCACGACATCCTCGGTAGGCCCACATAAGGGCAAGGAAAACTCACACCTAGTGGGACATCGGTGACAATAATGACCCAGTGGGACGTCGGTGACAATGATGACTATGAGATCCTTAGAGAGGAGGAAAGCAATGGATGTCGAGCGGGTCTAACATGATACTGTGAAAGTTCAATCCACAATGGATCCAACACAGTCGCGAGAGTCCAGTCCAAAGCGGATCCAACACAGCAGCGAGAGTCCCGTTCACAGCGGAGCCAGCAGGAAACCATCCCAAGCGTAGGCGGACCAGCAGCGCAGAGATGTCCCCAGCCGATACACAGGCAAGCAGTACATGGCCACCGGATCGGACCGGACCCCCTCCACAGGGGAGAGTGGGACATAGAAGAAAAATAAAAGAAACAGCAGATCAACTGGTCTAAAAAGGGAGTCTATTTAAAGGCTAGAGTATACAAATGAGTTTTAAGGTGAGACTTAAATGCTTCTACTGAGGTGGGACGTCGCTCTGTGGTGAACTTAACATCGCCGAGGTAATAAAGCCGCCATTTTAATTTTCAACACATTGCAAACATTGGGTCTCAGCTCTGTTATTTTCCGTTTTTTTGACAATTTTTTGGAACGTTGGAGACATCATGCCTCGTCGGTGTGTTGTTGGAGGGTGTAACAACACTAACAGGGAGGGATTCAAGTTGCACCACTGGCCCGAAGATGCGAAAGTGGCAAGAAATCTGCTGCCAGACCCCCATTGAATGTGCCGGAGTGTCTGCACATTTTACCGGCGATGCTAAGGGAGACATGGCACAGAGATGTATGGATAACCTGCAGATGCATTTGCAAAGATAAAGTCAACGAAATCACAAAGGTGAGTTTTGTTGATGTTGTTTACTTATGTGCTAATCAGACATATTTGGTCGCAGCGTGACTGCCAGCTAATCGATGCTAACATGCTATGCTAATCAATGCTAATCAATGCTAACATGCTATTTACCGGCGGTGCTAAAGCAGACATGGCACAGAGATGTATGGATAACCTGCAGATGCATTTGCAACAATATTACGTTTCCTTCCACCCACATTTAATGCGAAAAAAACACTTACCAATTGACGGATTTAAGTTGCTCGAGTGTCACAAGATGGGAAAGTCCTGATCGTTTGGTCTGCACATTTTACCGGCAATGCTAACGCAGCTATTCGGCCATGCTATGGTTATGAGTAGTGTCAATAGCTATTCGCTCAACAGCTTCAGTTTTTATCTCAATACTTTTATACTCCAACCATCTGTTTCAATACATGCGTAATCTGTTGAATCGCGTAAGCCGCTGAAATCAGAGTCTGAATCCAAGCTAATGTCGCTATATCTTGCTGTGATATTCGTCATGGTTTGTTTGTATTGGCAGCACTGTATGACGTCACAGGAAGATGAACAGTGTCAAGGCAAGGAGCGAAAAAAAGGCACTTTGAAGCTTTTTTTTAGGGATATTCCGGGACCGGTAAAATTTTGAAAAAAACAAGCCACTGAGAACTGATTTTTATTGTTTTTAACCCTTTTGAAATTGTGATAATGTTCCCCTTTAACACAATGTGAATTACCGTGGGTTTGTTGAAGGTGTGTGTTGGTTGTGGCAGCGTCCAAGTCCAGAGAGGAAGATCCCAAAGGGTTCGTGATCCAAGCAAGGTCCCTGGGGCAGGAGAGAAGCGTCCGAGGTCCAAATCCGGGTGTGGGGTCGAGAATCAAGGGAGGCAATCAGAATCCGGGTAGAAGTGCAAGGCAACGACTGAGGCACGAAGGCTGTGGGAACAGGAGAAGACAAAAGGACAAAATCAGGGCCAGGCACAAGGAAGGCAACAACAGACAAGAGAGAAAGCACAAGAGGGGAGCCAGAGATGCGAGAACTTACTGTAACCAGGGCTACGTTCCCACGAGAAGCAGTCAGCGACGAAGCTCTTTATTCTGTCGCCTCTCATTAGTCCCAGGTGTGTCGTTGGTAGATTGCCACCTGCTGTGTCTGCGCAACGAGCATGGGGGCGTGTCCTGCTTGGCTCACAATGGAGCCTCTTGGTGTTCCCACAGCAGACAGTGTGTGTGCCATGACAGGTGACAGAAAAACATGATACAACCTGCCTATCGTGTGATTCTACCATGTTAGCAAAATACAAACACACAATATATTGACATATATAACACATAAAACATGGAATTAGAAGTGAACAGTACCCATCCCTACCAGCAAGTGTTGTTGTACTGGAAACTAATTTACAAACACAACTTCATCACACACAATACTCCACTATGGAATTGTTCTTATACTAAAATGAGAAACAAATCCATCTTTGTACAGCAATGGTTTGAAAAAGGCATTTGGTCACTGATGCACTTATTGACTGATAAAAAATATTTCAATATTTGAAGATTTTATTAAGTACGACCTGTGAATAAAAAAATATTACAAAATTGATAAAGGCTTTTTCTTTAAAAATATTCTACTTGCTGCATATTATCTTTTTAAATTATTTACTATTTCTGTTTTACTGTATTTTCTCTGGAACAAAAAATACTCATAACTTGAAAGTTTGCATGCTTCCTAAGGCAAAGGAGTTAATTTAAGAAAAAAAAAACGGAATTAACCACTTGAAATTATTTTTACAATGTTCTTTTGCAATTGAAGACAACACTTGTTCGTTTTTGTGATAGGGAAACAAAATAAACAGTTTATTTTATGAATGTATGCAAAGTGGGATGATGTACAATATTGGCTTTTGCCTGACACTCCAAACTTTGACTGATATTGATGTTTTGGGGATGTTAAAATAAAACAAAAAACCTAAAAAACATTTAAAACACAATACTTGATTTATTTAATATATCCACAAATGTAAAAACTTAGCCATCCTTCCACAAATAAATCTGCCATTTTCTCTCACTTTTATACTGCATAAAGGTCTGGGGACATACATATAAAATAATCACAACACAATCATCATAATACAGAGTAATAACAATAATGAATAAAATAGATTAAAGAGAACCAACAGATGATTCAAAAAGTCACACATTTTAAAATTGTATTGTTGAAACGATGTATAAAGTAATTAATAACATGCTTCCTGAAGTGGTCCAGAAGATGTTTCAGATGTGAACCAGTACATATGTATATCATATAAAGGTGATAATCTATGGGATTATTAACAATTAGAAATACAAATATGTAACAATTTCATATTTCATATGAATAAGTCTAAAATTATATGTTGAATATACAGAATATATATACACACACACACATAAAATGTTTATTGCATGTAAAATATTTCCCGTACTGTTTACTCCCACCTTTTTACTTAAATTGTTCTGTCCATTTTATAATAAAAGTACACAATATTGCATATTAATGTATGTGCTTGACTGAAAAAAGCACTAATATAAAATATCTAATCTATAAATGTAGAATCATATAAAAAATATTGTTAGACAAACAACAATGTCACACATGTTATATGTGCTGATGTTGTTAGAAAGTCAAAATGAAAGTCTGGACAGTTTATTTCAAATCCTGCAGTTTCATTTGCTGCTGCTGTTCTCACCAGCACACTTGTGTTTCTTACACTGGTACTTAGAAGACAATCTTTCACCACACACACTGCAACTCAACACTTTCTCTCCTGGGTGTCTTCTCATGTGTCTTACAAGGGTTGATCGGTCACCAAAGCTTCTGTTGCAGATTGAACAGGAATGTGATTTTTCACCAGTGTGTGTTCTCATGTGTCTTTTCATATTCTGACTTGCAGTAAAACCTTTACCACAGGTTGAACAAGAAACAGGTTTTTCACCAGTGTGTGTTCTCATGTGTACTTTCAAATCGTGACTTTGTGTAAAACCTTTACCACAGGTTGAACAGGAAAAAGGTTTTTCACCAGTGTGTCTTCTCATGTGTCTTTTCAAATTCTGACTTTCTATAAAACTTTTACCACAAATTGAACAGGGAAAAGGTTTTTCACCAGGGTGTCTTCTCATGTGTACTTTCAAACTCTGACTTTCTGTAAAACCTTTACCACAGATTAAACAGGAAAAATGTTTTTCACCAGTGTGTGTTCTCATGTGTCTTTTCAAATTCTGACTTTCTATAAAACTTTTACCACAAATTGAACAGGGAAAAGGTTTTTCACCAGCGTGTGTTCTCGTGTGTACTTTCAAATTGCGACTTTCTCTAAAACTTTTACCACAAATTGAACAGGGAAAGGTTTTTCACCAGTGTGTGTTCTTGTGTGTCTTTTCAAACATTGACTGCTAGTAAAACCTTTACCACAGATTGAACAAACAAAAGGTTTTTCACCAGTGTGTCTTCTCATGTGTACTTTCAAACTCTGACTTTCTGTAAAACCTTTACCACAGATTGAACAGGAAAAAGGTTTTTCACCAGTGTGTATTCTCATGTGTCTTTTCAATTTGCTACTGTGTGTAAAACCTTTACCACAGGTTGAACAGGAAAAATGTTTTTCACCAGTGTGTGTTCTCATGTGTACTTTAAAATCTGGCCTCTGAGTAAAATCTTTACCGCAGATTGAACATGAAAAAGGTTTTTCTCCAGTGTGTGTTCTCATGTGTCTTTTCAGACTACTACGGTATTTAAATGTTTTGTGACAGTGAGAAGATGTGAAGTGAGTGTTGTCAGTGTGACATGTCTTATCATCTTTAGAGTCTTCATCATCAGTGTCAGGAGAGTGTGACGTTGTGTCCTCACTATCTGATAGTGGAGCTAAGAGCTTGTCTGCTTGTGATCCTCCACAGTGGTCTCCATCAGCTTCTGTTGTCATGTGTTGTGTTGAGCTGCTGCTTGGAGGCTCCCCCCCTCCCCTCTCCTCACTTTCACCTTTCACCTCATCATCTTCACTCTTCACAGGGACACCAGTCACTGGGAACTCCTCCAACCATTTAGGCTGACTGATGCCCTCTTCCTCCTCTTCCTCTTTAATGTGCGGCGCCTCTTGGTCCTCTTCTTCCTCTTTCCTTTTAATGTGAGGGATCAGCTGGTTCTTTTGCTCCTTAAAGTAAGGGGTCAGTAGGTCCTCCTCTTCCTTTTTGATGTGTAAGATGAGTGGGTCCTCCGCTTGCCCTTTAATGTGAAGGGTCAGTTTAACATTATGGGTCTGTGGCGTCTCGTCTTCCTCTTTAATGTGGGGGGGCTTTGACTCCTCTCCTTTTTCTTTGATGTGTTGGGAATGTGGTACCTTTTCTTCCTCGTGTATGTGGGGGGACTGTGGTTCCTCCTCCTCCTCATGAGGAAGATGTTCTTCATCGATGTCTGCGGGACAGGAGAAAACAAACATTCTTCAGAAAAGTCCAGCTTTACTCAGTCACATGAGACATTGTCCTGCACCAACATATGATCTCACAATCTCATCAGTTTCCCCTCACAGCAGTCAGGGTACTTCCAGCTGACACATGAAGAAGACTTTCAGGTGAATGCCTTCCCAGGCCAACGTTCAATCCACCTTATTCATATAAAAACATCCTAAAAGTCATTCCTGCAATCCTTAATGGTAGACGCCATATGTGAAAGTGTGCTGTTCTCCCTCTGAATAAGTCATACACACACAGGAAATAATGTACCACATGCCAGCCTCCACGCAGTAGTACTAGTGATGAGCTCCCCCTGCTGGTGGACAATATTTACTGTGAGTTTCACATTCATCTTTAGAGACATGTCTGTCATAAAAGAAGCATGAGCACAGTCAACATGTTGGCCAAGAAAGATGACATCTATTTTACTTTCATTTAGATAGTGTCACCACAGTTAAACTGGGAAGAAGTAATCAGATTACTGACTACACCATCAAAAGATAACTTGATTACATTATTAATAATGGATTATATTAATTTACTGCATTTCTAGACACTCAAATTGTGAGAGTGAGAACTGAGAAGGCATCATTCATGCAGTCCACACATTCAGTCAAAATCAGTATCAGACATACCGTATTTCCTTGAATTGCCGCCGGGTATATAGTATGCGCCTGCCTAGAATTATTGCCGGGTCAAACTTGTTTCGCAAACTATTTAGCGCGTGCTTAGCATTACCGCCGGCTCAGGATTAACGCCGAGTCAAACTCGTTTCGCCAAATAATTAGCATATGCCTAGAATTCCCGTCGGGTCAAACTTGTCACGTCACGAGTGACACTTCACCTGTCATCATTTTCAAAATGGAGGAGAATGATTTCAATAATTTGAAATCGCATAAAGGGAAGACGATTAAGAGCTATTCAATAGGATTTAAGGTCCAAGCTATTGAATATGCTAAAAAGAACAGTAAGCAGCGTGCTGCGTGTGTCAAATATGAGTCATTAAATGACTCCCGCCTCCTGGTGGTAGAGGGCGCTAGTGATCCTTCTTGCGACTACTCGGCTGAAGAAGAAGTGACAACAAGCAGCAAGAGTGAGCAGCGTGTGTTTATTTTTTCCTCTCGCTTGCACTTTTAACATGGAGGATTACATATCTAAAATAAAACAGTTTTCTAAACTGGACTTTCAATCGAAGCAGGAGGTAATAAAGGAAAATCTCCATCGAGACAGAGAAACTTTTAAAACTGAGGAAAGGAAGACTTCTATAAACAAGTTATCGATGCTTTTGATCAGAAGGAACTGCGCATGGACTTCATTTATAAGTAAATGTAAGACCATAATAACGTTTTTTTTTATTAAATGTGATTTTCATGATGGCATCCTTACATCACACTCAAATTTTTAAGCGCAGGACTAGTTTCACCGCATGCCTTCTTTAAATGCCGGAGTGAGAAGAGGTTTTAAAATAATTAGCGCATGCTTGCCTTTACCGCATGCCTTTGGTAAACGACGGTGTGAGAAGAGGTTTTAAAATAATTATCACCCCGACGGAAATTCAAGGAAATACGGTACTTTATTTAATCCTCAAGGGGAAGTTAAAATTTTCAGCAATATGGTAAGCTACATTTAATAATAATAATAATAATAATAATAAGTAGATGAGGCAATTGTTCAAGGAATTGTGTGTGAATGCTCCAATGCTGAAATTGAACTGAAATGCTGACAGAATGTAGTATGAATGTAAGAATAGTTTGAATGTTGGAATGGTTTAAATGTTGAAGAGTTTAAATTTCCAGGAAAACCGGAATTTGGTTTGGAACTTGGGAAAGTGTTAGTTTGAATGTCCAGGATGAGTGGAATGTGTTGATGTTGGAATGGTTTGAATAGGTTGAAAAATGTGGGGATGGTGCAACATGGAAAAGTGTCACTCAGGTGGGTGTACGCATGTGTGGAAGGTACGTAGACACAGAAAACTCCCCCACAAGCATGTTTGTGTGATTGACAGAAATATTTCAAGTCAATGTCCAGAGGTATTAAAACATTAGTCAATCAATCACACAAACGGTCAATGAACTTTGCAGTCATGGATACACTGTGTGTTTATTTTCTCCGGCTGCGGCTCTCAAACTGCATACAAAAGGTCTTCTTTTGTTCGTTTGGTCTGAAAGCGTAAAAAAGCGCTGCCTCAATAGGACAAAAATAAAGCGGGTCTGGGGGCCCAAACGTTGCCATTCTTGTGTGAGTGTAGGCGTGTAGTCCTTATGTGACATCATCATGTCATGTTCATGAGGAAGCTGAGCTTGTTTCATACACGACTCCCCTCAGCCGTCTCCACTCCAACACACATGAGCAGCTAACCTGGCTAACATTAGCAGGTGACCTATGAGAAAATTCTCACAAGACCACAACTCTTCTTCTCTGACCTTCCCAAAGTAATAATCCAATCAATAATCACTGAACTCAACAAAAAATAAGGCATATTATTTCAACAATGACTTCCGGTGTCACAGAATTGGCTAATATAACAAAATCTGCTTTTCATTGCACAATATCAGGGAAATTGACATAAATGTAAGAGCAATATGTCATTCTTAGGAGAAGCAACATTTGTCAGGGAAAATAATGCCTTGCCGGTAAGGTCTAATCAGATGTACTGGAGAGGACCCTAGGCCAGATAGTCGAACCTCGGATTCAGGAGGAACAGTGTGGTTTTCGTCCTGGTCGTGGAACTGTGGACCAGCTCTATACTCTGGGCAGGGTCCTTGTGGGTGCATGGGAGTTTGCCCAACCAGTCTACATGTGTTTTGTGGACTTGGAGAAGGCATTCGACCGTGTCCCTCGGGAAGTCCTGTGGGGAGTGCTCAGAGAGTATGGGGTATGGGACTGTCTTATTGTGGCGGTCCGCTCCCACTATGATCAGTGTCAGAGCTTGGTCCGCATTGCGGGCAGTAAGTCGGACCCGTTTCCAGTGAGGGTTGGACTCCGCCAAGGCTGCCCTTTGTTACCGATTCTGTTCGTAACTTTTATGGATATAATTTGTAGGCGCAGTCAGGGCGTTGAGGGGATCTGGTTTGGTGGCAGCAGGATTAGGTCTCTGCTTTTTGCAGGTAATGTGGTCCTGATGGCTTCATCTGGCCAAGATCTTCAGCTCTCACTGGATCGGTTTGCAGCAGAGTGTGAAGCGACTGGGATGGGAATCAGCACCTCCAAGTCCATAGTTCTCGCCCGGAAAAGGGTGGAGTGCCATCTCCGGGTTGGGGAGGAGATCTTCCCCCAAGTGGAGGAGTTCAAGTACCTAGGAGACTTGTCCACGAGTGAGGGAAGAGGGAATCGTGAGATCGACAGGCGAATCGGTGCGGCGTTTTCAGTAATGCGGACGCTGTATCGATCCGTTGTGATGAAGAAGGTGCTGAGCCGGAAGGCAAAACTCTCTTTATTGGTCACTCTACGGTCCATCCTCACTTATGGTCATGAGCTTTGGGTTAAGACAAGATCACGGGTACAAGCGGCCAAAATTAGCTTCTTTCGCCGGGTGCCGGGGCTTTCCCTTAGAGATAGGGCGAGAAGCTCTGTCACCTAGGAGGGACGGCGTGGCACAGTGGAAGAGTGGCCATGCGCAACCCAAGGTCCCTGGTTCAATCCCCACATAGTACCAACCTCGTCACGTCCGTTGTGTCCCGAGCAAGACACTTCACCCTTGCTCCTGATGGGTGCTGCTTATCGTCTTGCATGGCAGCTCCCTCCATCAGTGTGTGAATGTGTGTGTGAATGGGTAAATGTGGAAGTAGTGTCAAAGCGCTTTGAGTACCTTGAAGGTAGAAAAGCGCTATACAAGTACAACCCATTTATCATTTATAACTCAAAGTAAAGCCGCTGCTCCTCCACATGGAGAGGAGCCAGATGAGGTGGTTTGGCCATCTGGTCAGGATGCCACCCAAACGCCTCACTCGGTAGGATGTCACTGGGAAGACCCAGGACACTTTGGAAAGACTATGTCTCCCGGCTGGCCTGGGAATGCCTCCGGATCCCCCGGGAGGAGTTGGATGAAGTGGCTGGGAAGAGGGAAGTCTGGGCTTCACTGCTTAGGCTGCTGCCCCCGGAAAATAATGTGTTCTGGACCACTCATTCATCCTTTAAACACGCGGTCATTCAAAATAGCGACTAAACTACGAAGCTAAAGCTAGCAGGGAAAATCCATAAACGCACAACACATCTCATCTGCTTGTGTTGTTGTGAATGACATCATCAATGTTGGAATAATGTACAAACAGGACAGTACTCGCAACTGTCGCCTCCACACATCGTTTTGAGAACAGCAACACACTTCCCCCTTCACAATAATAGGTCTGACTGCGCTAACAAAATAAAGTTTTTTTTAAAAAAAGCACCTTAAACAAGCGTAATGAACTTATTGATGCATTTACACAATTATTATGCTTTGACCCAAAGTACGGGTCAAAATTGTCTAAAGATTTATTGCACAAAATAAATGTGAGCGATTCTGCATTTAATAAACAAACTGGAAATAAAATAGCATTTGCCTTGGTGCCCTTCTAACTTGCCTTGGTGCCCTAAAATATGAACCATCCTTTAAGGCAACACTTGTCTTGACCTTAAAAAGTAAAAATTTGAGGCCTGTCTATAATGTCCCATCCATCCATCCATGTTCTACCGCTTGTCCCTTTTGGACTCACAGGGGGGCGGAAGGCGGGGTACACGCTGGAAAATTCCATAAAACCTTTACACTATTTATTTAAAATGTGTCCTAATTAAAATGTATCCTCCAGTTTGTGGCTATTAAAAGACATATTTCAAGAGGATATGCATTTTTAGAGCATGTTTTAAAGAGATAGTATTTAAAAAAATTACTTCTGGCTATATCATATTGATCAACTAATTCTTATTAGTGAGCGGAATAGAGGCGCTCTCATTGACTCCATTGTGAGAATTAGGATAGTCAAGATTGTGCTAATGTTTGTTTAGGACTTAGAATGCATACAAAATAAAAACATGTTATTGTCTTACATATGGATTGTGAATGACAGGCAAAATTAAAAAAAATCAGATCTCCTTCGATAATTGTTCTAAATCCTGTGAAAGGGCTGATGCTGTGGTGAACGTGAGAAAATAAGTAAATGTCGGGAAAATAAAAATTTCAGCAAAAATGGCTGGCAAACGTTTTAAAACCTGCTTAGAGATTGTTTGTAGTAAACCCAGAAAGGCATGTGTGTGTTATAAAATGATGGTAGAGTTACCTTTATTATCTGGGTTTAGGGGCCATGTCATGGAGCTCGTCCACAGCACATCTCTGACTTGTTCCACCACTGACAGTTTATTGTAGAAATGGACTGGGATATGTAACTCATCTTTAGTAGTTACATTCCACAGAACACAGACAACCACGTGGTTGCAAGACCACGTTGCAAGTAGCAGACGGAATGCATCATCCTCACAAGACAACACAACTTCTTATACACAATATATTAAGCATAGTGTTATTCATCAAATATAAAGTTAGTAAAGATGTGAGAGTAAGAAGTCAACAAACCTGTTCTGTGTAACACAACTTGATGTTTCTTGAAAACAGCGTCCAGTAGTTGATGTTGTCGCTCCTTCTCCTCTTTTGTTGGACAAAGTTCCTCCTCATACTTTGCTATCCTACTTTCGCACATTTTCACACAATCACAACACTTTACTCTCACACTTGATCTCTACTTAGCGATGTGTTGATAACTTCTGTGTCTTCTGTTAGCAGCTAACAAGCTAAGCTAACTAGCCAGCTAAGCTAACTAACAAGCAAAGATAGCACGAGAAGCGGCACAGTGCTTCTAGCGCATCGAGACCACTTTATCCTTACATAATGAATCACAGATGTATTTTATGCGCCGTAAATATTATAAACTGGATAACAAATAATAAGACTGTCTTTCTCCGTCCATGTGCTGCACACTTGACGTTACAAGGCAGTACTGCTCTCTTCTGCTGCTTTCCGTTTACACCGGAAGCTGGGAATGACGTCACAGCTGAGCGGTGGAAGAGGTAGCTCTATATAAGATATTGCCTGCTGTCACTGTTACCATGCTTTTATAACCTGTAATATTTGTTTGAATAACAATGTGAAATAAAAGAATGTCTTTTTTTTCCAAAAATAAATTCAAAGTATATCAAACAAAGCTTTAATGTTGGGGTTCAGTGGCGCCCCCGTGCGACATTCATTGCAATGACAAGAGTGAAAGTGCTAGAAATTGTAGCGATATTACTGCCTGATTCCACATGTTTTTATTGTTGTTCCCTTTTTCTCCTAGATAATCTATTTTCCTACAAAACATTAATAAAACATTCAAATATCACAGAACGTGATGTCGCACGAACTCTGACATAAAACAAATTGTAAATGCAGGAAGTGACGTAATCTTCGAGCATGCGTGGACCAATCGTGTCGTGAATTTATATCAATTTTTAAAAAGTGTGAAATATTTGCTCTCATACACAAAAGTGTCTTTCTTAAAGTGAAATCCAAATTCTAACATTGTGTTAATGATTTGAATTTATTAATTCAATCTTGGAAGATTGTACAAAATAGAAAAAGCCCTTATTATATTTACTGAAATAGTTTAAGTTTATCATTTATTTATATATATTTTATTTTAATCTTATTCGAATGGTCTCTCATTTTTACTTTTACTTTCTTTAACGGGTTTTGTTTGTAAGAGGATTGGATTTAATGTGTTGTTTTTTATATTGCTGTGTAAAATATTGAAAAAACATTGACTCATATTGTATTGAAAGTACCTTAATGTGTCTAAACATTGTTTATGTATGTTTAATTGTTCAATAAGAAAATAAAATAAATACTCAGAAGTAGAACTGGTTAGCAAATAAACTCTTATGTTAACATAAGACATGTTGAATTCATATTACATGACATTATATAAATATGTATATTAAATATAATTTGAATAGTTGGCAAGTAAACAAAATGCATTTGCCATACCTAATTGTATTATATCAATTATAACTCAACCCCACACTTTATAACATGTATTCACACTTTGTTGTGTGAAAATATTTTACACAAACTTACATTCAATTATAATAATGATTATAATATAATAAGATATATAACAATGTGTGTTCTGGATCTAAATTAATTCATGGAAAATAAATTGATAAACAATTAATCTTTTTTACCTGGAAACTTATCTCCTTAAGTGTGCAAATAAAGTCTTACGTATTACTTGTATTACATTTGAATAGAACCTTATTGAGCATATTAACAAGATTCTGTTAGAAAATGTGCTGAGTATGAAAAAAGTCATTTTGAATTTGCGTACAGGATGTAGAATGACGATGATCTCGACCCACCATAAAACAAATCAGGAAGATTGGAGCATGTGGAAGGAAGTTATGACTGTTATAATTTTCCACCACAAGGGGGCGATGTTGGTGTCGATATCAATGACTAGTCATGATCAGACCCCGACCTAAAGGCCCACTGAAAGCCACTACTAGCCACCACGCAGTCTGATAGTTTATATATCAATGATGAAATATTAACATTGCAACACATGCCAAAACGGCCACTTTAGTTTACTAAATTGCAATTTAAAATTTCCCGGGAGTTTTTTCCTGAAAACGCCGCGTAATGATGACGTGTATGCTTGACGTCACAGACTGTTAGGAAATATGAGCGCTGCACACACACACAGCTAAAAGTCGTCTGCTTTAATCGCATAATTACACAGTATTTTGGAGATCTGTGTTGTTGAATCTTTTGCAATTTGTTCAATTGATAATGGAGAAGACAAAGTAGAAAGAGGGAGTTGGGAAGCTTTAGCCTTTAGCCACACAAACACACGGTGATTCCTTGTTTAAAATTCACAGAGGTGAAACTTTACTATGGATCACAGCGAACATGGATCCCGACCCAATGTCAACCAGCAGGTTTCGGTGAGAAAATTGTGGTAAAAAGTCTCTTCTTAGGTCAGCTTGTGCCGCCCATAAAGCAGCCGTCGACTTCCCTGAGACACTGGCGTCAACACACCCGTGAACACACACCTCCGACTATCAGGTACTGTTAAACTCACTAAAACACTAGCAACACAATAGAAAGATAAGGGATTTCCCAGAATTGTCTAAGTAAATGTGTTTAAAAACATCTGAATCCGTCCCAATGCAATCGCGTTTTTTTTTAAACTTTTTTTTTTTTTTTTCTTGTCCGTCGCTATCAATATCCTCAAACACGAACCTTGCTCCTCTCTGAGCTGCCACCTTATCGTGGTAGAGGAGTTTGCGTGTCCCAATGATCCTAGGAGCTATGTTGTCTGGGGGCATAAAGCCCCCTGGTAGGGTCTCCCAAGACAAACAGGTCCTAGGTGAGTGATCAGACAAAGAGCAGCTCAAAGACTTCTATGGAATTACAACAAAATGAACTCAGATTTCCCTCGCCCGGACGCGGGTCACCGGGGCCCCGCTCTGGAGCCAGGCCCGGAGTTGGGGCACGATGGCGAGCGCCTGGTGGCTGGGCCTGTCCCCGTGGGGCCCGGCCGGGCACAGCCCGAAGAGGCAACGTGGGTCATCCCTCCAATGGGCTCACCACTCATGGGAGGGGCCATAGAGGTCGGGTGCATTGTGAGCTGGGCGGCAGCCGAAGGCAGGGCACTTGGCGGTCCGATCCTCGGCTACAGAAGCTAGCTCTTGGGACGTGGAACGTCACCTCACTGGGGGGGGAAGGAGCCTGAGCTAGTCCGCGAGGTAGAGAAGTTCCGGCTGGATATAGTCGGACTCACCTTGACGCACAGCAAGGGCTCTGGAACCAGTTCTCTCGAGAGGGACTGGACTCTCTTCTACACTGGCGTTGCCGGCAGTGAGAGGCGACGGGCTGGGTTGGCAATTCTCGTTGCCCCCCGGTTCAAAGCCTGCACGTTTGAGTTCAACCCAGTGGGCGAGAGGGTAGCTTCCCTTCGCCTTCGGGTGGGGGGACGGGTCCTGACTGTTTGTGCTTACGCACCAAACGGCAGTTCAGAGTACCCACCCTTTTTGGGTACACTCGAGGGAGTACTGGAAAGTGCTCCCCTGGGTGATTCCCTTGTCCTACTGGGAGACTTCAACGCTCACATTGGCACCGACAGTGAAACCTGGAGAGGCGTGATCGGGAAGAATGGTCGCCCGGATCCAAACCCGAGTGGTGTTTTGTTATTGGACTTTTGTGCTCGTCACAGTTTGTCCATAACAAACACCATGTTCAAACATAAGGGTGTCCATATGTGCACTTGGCACCAGGACACCCTAGGCCGCAGTTCCATGATCGACTTTGTAGTTGTGTCATCGGATTTGCGACCTCATGTTCTGGACACTCGGGTGAAGAGAGGGGCGGAGCTTTCTACCGATCACAACCTGGTGGTGAGTTGGCTGCGATGGTGGGGGAGGATGCCGGACAGACCTGGCAGGCCCAAGTGCATTGTGAGGGTCTGCTAGGAACGTCTGGCAGAGTCTCCTGTCAGAGAGAGTTTCAATTCACACCTCCGGGAGAACTTTGAACATGTCACGAGGGAGGTGCTGGACATTGAGTCCGAGTGGACCATGTTCTGAACCTCTATTGTCGAGGCGGCTGATCGGAGCTGTGGCCGCAAGGTTGTTGGTGCCTGTTGTGGCGGTAATCCCAGAACCCGTTGGTGGACACCAGCAGTGAGGGATGCCGTCAAGCTGAAGAAGGAGTCCTATCGGGTTCTTTTGGCTCATAGGACTCCGGAGGCAGTGGACAGGTACCGACGGGCTAAGCGGTGTGCAGCTTTAGCAGTCGCGGAGGCAAAAACTCGGACATGGGAAGAGTTCGGAGAAGCCATGGAAAACGACTTCCGGACGGCTTCGAAGCGATTCTGGACCACCATACGCCGCCTCAGTAAGGGGAAGCAGTGCACTGTCAACACCGTGTATGGTGCGGATGGTGTTCTGCTGACTTCGACTGCGGATGTTGTGGATCGGTGGAGGGAATACTTCGAAGACCTCCTCAATCCCACCAACACGTCTTCCTTTGAGGAAGCGGTGCCTGGGGATTCTGTGGTGGACTCTCCTATTTCTGGGGCTGAGGTAGCTGAGGTAGTTAAAAAGCTCCTCGGCGGCAAGGCCCTGGGGGTGGATGGGTTCCTTAAGGCTCTGGATGCTGTGGGGCTGTCTTGGTTGACAAGACTCTGCAGCATCGCGTGGACATCGGGGGCGGTACCTTTGGATTGGCAGACTGGGGTGGTAGTCCCTCTCTTTAAGAAGGGGGACTGGAGGGTGTGTTCCAACTATCGTGGGATCACACTCCTCAGACTTCCCGGTAAGGTTTATTCAGGTCTACTGGAGAGGAGGCTTCGCCGGATAGTCGAACCTCGGATTCAGGAGGAACAGTGTGGTTTTCGTCCTGGTCGTGGAACTGTGGACCAGCTCTATACTCTCGGCAGGGTTCTTGAGGGTGCATGGGAGTTTTCCCAACCAGTCTACATGTGCTTTGTGGACTTGGAGAAGGGATTCGACTGTGTCCCTCGGGAAGCCCTGTGGGGAGTGCTCAGAGAGTATGGGGTGCCGGACTGTCTTATTGTGGCAGTCCGCTCCCTGTATGATCAGTGTCAGAGCTTGGTCCGCATTGCTGGCAGTAAGTCGGACACGTTTCCAGTGAGGGTTGGACTCCGCCAATGCTGTCCTTTGTCACCCATTCTGTTCATAACTTTTATGGACAGAATTTCTAGGCGCAGCCAAGGCGTTGAGGGGTTCCGGTTTGGTGGCCACGGGATTAGGTCTTTGCTTTTTGCAGATGATGTAGTCCTGATGGCTTCATCTGGCCGGGATCTTCAGCTCTCACTGGATCGGTTCGCAGCCGAGTGTGAAGCGACCGGAATGAGAATCAGCTCCTCCAAGTCCGAGTCCATGGTTCTCGCCCGGAAAAGGGTGGAGTGCCATCTCCGGGTTGGGGAGGAGACCCTGCCCCAAGTGGAGGAGTTCAAGTACCTAGGAGTCTTGTTCACAGGTGGGGAAAAGTGGATCGTGAGATCGACAGGCGGATCGGTGCGGCGTCTTCAGTAATGCGGATGTTGTATCGATCCGTTGTGGTGAAGAAAGAGCTGAGCCGGAAGGCAAAGCTCTCAATTTACCGGTCGATCTACGTTCCCATCTTCACCTATGGTCATGAGCTTTGGGTCATGACCGAAAGGATAAGATCACGGGTACAAGCGGCCCAAAGGAGTTTCCTCCGCCGTGTGGCGGGGCTCTCCCTTAGAGATAGGGTGAGAAGCTCTGTCATCCGAGAGGGACTCAAAGTAAAGCCGCTGCTCCTTCACATCGAGAGGAGCCAGATGAGGTGGTTCGGGCATCTGGTCAGGATGCCACCCGAACGCCTCCCTAGGGAGGTGTTTAGGGCACGTCCAGCTGGCAGGAGGGCAAGGGGAAGACCCAGGACACGTTGGGAAGACTATGTCTCCCGGCTGGCCTGGGAACGCCTTGGGATCCCCCGGGAAGAGCTAGACGAAGTGGCTGGAGAGAGGGAAGTCTGGGCTTCCCTGCTTAGGCTGCTGCCCCCGCGACCCGACCTCGGATAAGCGGAAGATGATGGATGGATGATGGATGGACGAACCTTTCATCCTCGCTCAAACTAATGGGGAAATTTTTGTTTTCTCGGTCCAAATAGCTGTTTTTGTTGGAGGCTCCCATTAAAATCATTGTGAGGATGTGAAGAGCCATCAACATGTGACGTCATCGTCTGCGACTTCCGGTAGTGGCAAGGCTTTTCTGTTAGCAAGCAAAAGTTGCGAACTTTATCGTGGATGTTCTCTACTAAATCCTTTCAGCAAAAATATGGCAATATCGCGAAATGATCAAGTATGACACATCGTTTGGATAAGAAAATCTCATTTCAGTAGGCCTTTATATATATATATATATATATATATATATATATATATATATAAAATCCTCCATATTGGCAGCCATAGTGATTCATTTATTCAGCAGAGCAATACCACTTGGATCTGACAAAAAAGTTAACACAAATGCTGTCTTCCTCGCTGATAAAACATGATAGCAACATGCATCTGCTAGCTCACGATCGCCCCCACTTCTCAATGTGGCGAGTTGGAGTACTACAAGAGGCACTCTAATACAGTGCTTACATCTGTATTTTGATAATGATGATGATGATGATGATGATGATGTATCTGTTCAAGTCAACAAATGGATCCACAAGGGACAACAACACTTTCCACAGACTACACACACATCATAAACATCAATCTTAGAAGCATACAACAATATATTTGAAAAAGACTTTAGAGTTGAAAGTGATTGATGTGAGGTGAAATAAGTACAAATGCAGCAATAAAAACAAGCAACTCCAGTCACGAGTGCTCTAAAGTTCAGTGATGTGTTGCTAACTTCAGCCTTTTTCTTCTTTGTTGATGTTTTGCTGTAGTTAACATCCATGATGTAACAATGCTGCTAATCTACTAGAGTCCACATTTTGTTAAATATTTTATTCATTCATACTTTTAATTGGATAATAACATCAATAAAAATACATAGGAAGAAAATGTGTGAAAAAAAACCCCAAGTGAAAATAAAGATGTCCTCTCTTTAACAATGAGAAAATCAAATAAATTAGTAGCTACATACATGATATTCAATACATGCACACAACTTAAAAAGTAACTCCAGGATAACATATAACAGTAGAAGATGAGAAGCACTACATACAACATCAAATATACATTCATATTAAAGGGGGACATTATCACAATTTCAGAAGAGTTAAAACCAACAAAAATCAGTTCCCAGTGGCTTATTTTATTTTTCGAAGTTTTTTTCAAAATTTTACCAATCATGGAATATCCCAAAAAAAGGCTTTAAAGTGCCTGATTTTCGCTATCTGTAAATCCACCGTCCATTTTCCTGTGATGTCACATAGTGATGCCAATACAATCAAACATGGCGGACAGACCAGCAAGATATAGCGACATTAGCTCGGATTCAGATTCGGATTTCGGCGGCTTAAGCGATTCAACAGATTACGCATGTATTGAAACGGAGGGTTGGAGTGTGGAGGCAGATAGCGAAAACGAAATTGAAGAAGAAACTGAAGCTTTTGAGTGAATAGCTATTGAAGCTATTCGGCGATTGCCTTCTAACCAAAGAGTGCATCTTTTGACCACTGGAGCAACTTAAATCCGTCGATTGGTAAGTGTTTGTTTGGCATTAAATGTGGGTGGAGGGAAAGGCTGGATGCAAATATAGCTACAAATGTACATAGAGCTAGCCTAAATAGCATGTTAGCATCGATTAACTGGCAGTCATGCCGCGACCAAATATGTCTGATTAGCACATAAGTCAATAACATCAACAAAACTCACCTCTGTGATTTCGTTGACTTTATCGTTGGAAATGCATCTGCTTTGAGTGTCGCAAGATATCCATACATCTCTGAGCCATGTCTGTCGTAGCATCGCCAGTAAAATGTGCAGACCAAACGAGGGACTTTCGCATCTTTTGACACTGGAGCAACATAAATCCGTCGATTGGTATGTGTTTGTTTGGCATCAAATGTGGGTGGAGGGAAAGGCTGGATGCAAATATAGCTACAAATGTACATACAGCTAGCCTACATAGCATTTTAGCATCGGTTAGCATGCCGTGCTAATCGATGCAGACTCCACGCAAATCAACTTGAATCCGTCCCTGATCGTGTTGTTACACCCTCTGACAACACACCGACAAGGCAGAATGTCTCCAAGGTACGGAAAACAGTCGAAAAAACGGAAAATAACTGAGCTGATATGACTCAGTGTTTGCAATGTGTTTGAAAAAATTGCGGCTTGACTCCCTATGTGACATCACAAAGAATAATAGAAAGGCGTTTAATTCGCCAAAGTTCACCCATTTAGAGTTCGAAAATCGGTTAAGAAAATATATGGTCTTTTTTTCAAGGTATATATTGACGCTTACATAGGTTTGATGATAATGTTCCCCTTTAAGCGATTCAACAGATATCGCATGTATTGAAACGGATGGTTGGAGTGTGGAAGCAGATAGCAAAAATGAAATTCAAGAAGAAACTGAAGCTATTGAGCAAATAGCTATTGAAGCTATTCGGCGATCGCCTTCTAACCAAAGATTGCATCTTTTGACCACTGGAGCAACTTAAATATGTCGATTGGTAAGTGTTTGTTTTGCATTAAATGTGGGTGGAGGGAAAGGCTGGATGCAAATATAGCTACAAATGTACATACAACTAGCCTAAATAGCATGTTAGCATCGATTAGCTGGTAGTCATGCCGTGTACAAATATGTCTGATTAGCACATAAGTCAATAACATCAACAAAACTCACCGTTGTGATTTCGTTGACTTTATCGTTGGAAATGCATCTGCTTTGAGTGTTGCAGGATATCCACACATCTCTGTGCCATGTCTGTCGTAGCATCGGCGGTAAAATGTGCAGAACAAACAAGGGACTTTCGCATCTTTTGACAATGGTGCAACTTGAATCTGTCGATTGGTATGTGTTTGTTTGGCCTTAAATGTGGGTGGAGGGAAAGGCTGGATGCAAATGTAGGTGTAAATGAGGCATAGCGATGCGATATGTACCTACAGCTAGCCTAAATAGCATGTTAGCATGACGTTCTAATCAATGCACATTCCAACTTGAATCCATCCCTGATCGTGTTGTTACACCCTCAGACAACCCATCGACGATTCATGATGTCTCCAAGGTACGGAAAACAGTCGAAAAAACGGAAAATAACAGAGCTGTTTTGACTTGTGTGTGTAATGTGTTTGAGGAAATGGCGGATTGCTTCCCATTGTGATGTCACGGGTGAAAGGTCATCGCTCCGACAGCGAACAATTGAGAGGTGTTTAAATCGCCAAATTCGCCCTTTTAGAGTTCGGAAATCGGTTAAAAAACATGTGGTCTTTCTTCTGCAACATCAAGGTATATATTGACGCTTACATAGGTCTGGTAATAATGTTCCCCTTTAAACATGCTGTGGTATTAGAGTACATTTAGCACAATCACTGTTTATAAGTGTTTTTAAATCCCTGCAGCTTCCATGACTGTTACACACTTGTGTTTACTGACCTGATACTTATACCTGAACCTTTTATCACACACAGTGCAACTCAACGGGTTCTCTCCAGTGTGTGTTCTCATGTGTTTGGTCATGTATTGCTTTCTGGAGAAACTCTTCTTACAAATAGAGCAAGTAACAGGTTTCTCTCCAGTATGTGTTCTCATGTGTGTGGACATGACAAGCTTTGTGGAGAAACTCTTCTTACAAACAGAGCAAGTAAAAGGTTTCTCTCCAGTGTGTGTTCTCATGTGTGTGGTCATGTCAAGCTTTCTGGAGAAACTCTTCTTACAAACAGAGCAAGTAAAAGGTTTCTCTCCAGTATGTATCCTCATGTGTATTGTAATATAACTCTTGTGTCTAAATGATTTCCCACATTCAGAGCAGTCAAAGTGTTTGTTGTTAGTGTGATGTCTCGTATCACCTTTGGAGTCATTTTTACTCTCCAAAGGTTGTTGGATGTGGTCACTGTGATCAGAAGAGTGTGACATCATGTGGTCCATGTCTGACAGAGGAGCAAAGATGCTGTCTGGTTCTGACTTTATATCTTCACAATGCTCTCCATCAGCTTCTGTGATGTGTTGACTTACAAGCTCCGCCCCTCTGTTCTCCTCACTTTGACTGTGATGAAGCTGTAAGGACTGAGCTTCATCTTCATCATTATCCTCCACCAACCTTTGAAGCTGCTTCCACAGTTCCTCCTCTTCCTCTTTAATGTGGGAGGGGGCCTGTAGCTCCTTCTGTCCCACACTGGAGCTCCACTCCTGCTGCTTGGAGGGAATCTCTTCATGACTCTCTGCTGACACCTGCTGGACGTCTGCAGAACATACAACACAAATGAGGTGTTACTGTATAGAAGTTTGCAGTATTCAAACTATTCACATGTGAGCTAGGCCAAATAGACAGTGATGGGCAAGCGACCTGGAAAATGTAGTAAGCTGAGCTACAAGTTACTCCCAATTAAATGTAGCTAAGCTATCCTCAGAGAATTGTAGCAAGCTAACCTACACGCTACACTGCAAAAGTAGCTTGCCACATCAAAGCTACATTTAACAGCATTTCTATCTATTGGCCCACATGTATAATATCAGTGTTAATGTAACTGAGAGTGTACACATGGACCCAGTGAGAGAACTACATGTCTTCAACTCATCACTGAGCTTGTTCCACCATTTAACTCCTAAAACTGAAATACATTTGTATTTTGTATTCCTTCTTACTTTACCTATTTCAAAAATCAATATCCCCGTAAATGATAGTTTTCTTTTCTTAATTGAAATAACCTAAAAATACAAGCTGGAAGACTGTTGCTTTACTCGAAATATAATTTCCAAGGTTTTTAAAAACACAATATCTGAAAATTTTGACACATTAGAACTCATAAATAATGGATTTGTATGTCCATAGTAGCACGCTTTGTGTATTATTCTGATGACCCTTTTTTGAAGTTGAATAATTGGGTCTATATTTGTTTTATAAACATTTCCCCAAACTTCAACACAATATGTTAAATGTGGAAAAACAATAGAATAATATAACATATGCAGACATGTCTTATTCAGCATGTTTTACTTTATAAAGAGTAGCAATGGATTTGGATTGGTTTCCCTTTACCGTATTTTTCGAATTACAGGTCGCTCCGGAGAATAAATCGCACCAGCCGAAAATGCATAATAAAGAAGGAAAAAAAACATCTAGGTCGCACCGGAGAATAAGTCGCATTTTTTGGGGACATTTATTTGATAAAATCCAACACCAAGAATAGACATTAGATAGGCAATTTAAAATAAATAAAGAATAGTGAACAACAGGCTGAATAAGTGTAGGTTATATGAGGCATAAATAACCAACTGAGAAGGTGCGTGCTATGTTAACCTAACATATTATGCTAAGAGTCATTCAAATAACTATAACTTATAGAACACGCTATACATTTACCAAACAATCTGTCATTCCAAATTGCTAAATCTGATGAAATCTACTTAGTCGGTGTCGCTTCTAAACAACGCTGCCAAGTCCAAAGTAGACAATGTGCCGCTTCATCTTCTATCGGTACGTCTAGGCACTTATGTGAATAAGATCAATATTTTTTGATATTTTACAGTAATGTGTTAATAATTTCACACATAAGTCCCTCCAGAGTATAAGTCGCACCCCAAGCCAAACTATGAAAAATAAATGTGATTTTTTTAATCCGAAACATTGCACATTTGCACACGCTCCCAGTGTGTGGACGACACAGCAGTAAGTGACAAGCATGAACGCCAAACTCATTCCTAACCATTTTTATTCAATATAATTATCCGTCCATTTTTTACGGCTTGTCCCTTTCGGGGGCGCAGGGGCCTATCTCAGTTAGTCATTGTGAAAAAAAAATGGACATTTAAAAATATGTATACGTTCTGTTAAAGGCCTACTGAAAGCCACTACTAGCCACCACGCAGTCTGATAGTTTATATATCAATGATGAAATATTAACATTGCAACACATGCCAATACGGCCTTTTTAGTTTACTAAATTGCAATTTTAAATTTCCCGGGAGTTTCGTCTTGAAAACGTTGTGTTACGATGACGTGTACGCAAGACATCACGGGTTTTTAGGAAGTATGAGCGCTGCACACACACACAGCTAAAAGTCGTCTGCTTTAACGGCATAATTACACAGTATTTTGGAGATCTGTGTTGCTGAATCTTTTGCAATTTGTTCAATTAATATTGGAGGAGTCAAAGTAGAAAGATGGAGTTGGGAAGTTTTAGCCACACAAACACACAGTGACTCCTTGTTTAAAATTCCTGGAGGTGAAACTTTCCTATGGATCAGAGCGCGGTCAAGCCAACATGAATCACGACGGAATGTCAACCAGCAGGTTTCGGTGAGAAAATTGTGGTAAAAACGTCGCTTCTTACCGGAGAAAAGCTGAGCTTGTGCTGTCCATAGCTGCCGTCGACTCCCCTCAGATATTGGCGTCAACACACCTGTGGACACACACCTCCGACTATCAGGTACTATTAAACTCACTAAAACACTAGCAACACAATAGAAAGATAAGGGATTTCCCAGAATTAACCTAGTAAATGTGTCTAAAAACATGAGAATCCGTCCCAATGCAGTCGCGTTTTTCATTTTTAACTTGTTTTTTTGTTTTGTTTGTTTTTTGTAGAAGTCAATAGCCTCAAACACAAATCTTTCATCCTCGCTCAAATTAATGGGGAAATTGTCGTTTTCTCGGTCCGAATCGAAGTTTTGTTGGAAGCTCCCATTAAAAACAATGTGAATATGTGAGGAGCCATCAACATGTGACGTCATCGTCTACGACTTCCTGTAAAGGCAGGGCTTTTCTGTTAGCACCGAACGTTGCGAACTTTATCGTGGATGTTCTCTACTAAATCCTTTCAGCAAAAATATGGCAATATCGCGAAATGATCAAGTATGACACATAGAATGGACCTGCTGTCCCCGTTTACATAAGAAAATCTCATTTCAGTAGGCCTTTAAACCACTAATAATAAACCAAACAATTAAACAAGGCAACTAGGTAAAGAATCTGGGTATTATCTTCCACCCAACTCTCTCCTTTGAGTCACACATGAAGAGCGTTACTAAAACGACCTTCTTTCATCTACGTAATATCGCTAAAATTTGCTCCAAATTGTCCACTAACGACGCCGAGATCATTATCCATGCGTTTGTTACGTCTCGTCTCGTCTCGATTACTGTAACGTATTATTTTGGGGTCTCCCCATGTCTAGCATTAAAAGATTACAGTTGGTACAAAATGCGGCTGCTAGACTTTTGACAAGAACAAGAAAGTTTGATCATATTACGCCTGTACTGTATATACCTTTATATACATATATACATACATATATACCTATACTGTATATACCTTTATATACATACATATATACCTATACTGTATATACCTTTATATACATATATACATACATATATACCTATACTGTATATACCTTTATATACATATATACATACATATATACCTGTACTGGCTCACCTGCACTGGCTTCCTGTGCACTTAAGATGTGACTTTAAGGTTTTACTACTTACCTATAAAATACTACACAGTCTAGCTCCATCCTATCTTTCCGATTGTATTGTACCATATGTCCCGGCAAGAAATCTGCCTTCAAAGGACTCCGGCTTATTAGTGATTCCCAGAGCCCAAAAAAAGTCTGCGGGCTATAGAGCATTTTCCATTGGGGCTCCAGTACTCTGGAATGCCCTCCCGGTAACAGTTCGAGATGCTACCTCAGTAGAAGGATTTAAGTCTCATCTTAAAACTCATTTGTATACTCTAGCCTTTAAATAGATCCCCTTTTAGACCAGTTGATCTGCCGTTTCTTTTCTTTTCGTTTTCTCCTCTGCCCCCCACTCCATTGATTGATTGATTGTGCCTACAAAGAACTTAAAAAGCATCCAAACACCTCCATTAAGGTTTTATGTACATGCAGTAGGTATATATGTCATTTAGTAACAGGCACATTTTTAAAAAGATGGAATATTTACATATTTTAGCTTATTAGCGCATTACTTTCAAAAAAGCATCACTACATTTGCTTTTTTTTTTTTTAACATCACTGAATATTACACACTGCAGACTTCATGAGAGCCAACCTACTTTCTAAAACACCACTTACTGTACAAGGTCTGCTGTCACTATGACGCAGACTGATAGACTCTTGTTATATTCTCGTTTGGATGGAGAAAGACTCATAATCGTCGCACGATATGGGGGGTGAAGCCAAGCACCTATTCGGGCCTCAACTGGCTTTCAAAAGGGTAACAACTTGTCAGAGTATGTCCTCATCCTTCTACTATCCAGGTGAGAGGCACGATTCATGATCTGGAATAATCTTTCACCAGCACCGAGGCAAGGAAGGAGCTCACCAGCCGGTGATGTCAACATAGACACACAAGCTATAAATAGTTTGTTTGCGTTAGCACTCATAATAACAATATCACTAATACTTGGTTGGTATCCAAACCTCAAAATGCAAATGTAGTATTGTTGGTGCTTTTTGGATGGTTATAGAGGACCTCTCATTGGCTCCATTGCATGTAGACTTTTATTTACATTTATGAGTTAGAATGTGCTGTATGTATATATATATATATATATATATATATATATATATATATATATATATAGTCATGTCGTTTATAATGATTGTGAACAATAAAAAACATTTCTCCAAAAACTGCAGTTTTTCTCTAAATTCCAGTGATTATATTCAAGACTTAAAGTGTATGAGCATGAAGTGATGAAGCCTACTTGGATGAGAGGACAAAGGTCTTGTAAGACAAAGTGAAGAGTCCAGTTGTGATGGATTGAATGCCCTGAGAATAAAATGTTGTGCTTACTTGGACTGTGATGAAGCTGTGAGGACTCAGGTGGTTTGTCTTCATGCTCTTCAGTCTTCACAGAGACAACAGTCAGTGGAAACTTGCTGACATCAGCCTCCTCCTGCCCTACAGGACACTCTCCCTCCTGACTCATCCACACTTCCTCCTCTACCTCTATGATGTGAGGGGGCTGCTGGACGTCTGTTGGGTAAATAAGTAAATAAGATAAAGAGAGTATAGAAATAGTTTTGAACTGACACTGTTAACACAATGACATTATTTGTGTTCTTTTGTGTGTTGTGTTAAAAGTGTGTAGCAAAACAACCAATAAAAACACAGAAATACCTATTTGTTTCCTAAAACTATTCAAAAGTGGTACAGTGAGTACAAACAACAGACTTGGAAATTTGATGAGGGGCAATTTGAAAAGGTTTTATAAGTACGAGGCAGCATTGATTGGGTCACTGAGGTAAAGTGTGTAAATATTTTATTCTCTATACGGTCTATTACACCTAATCTTTATCTCTAAACTTAACCATAATATTATAATGACATTGTCATTACCATAATTTCAATATCATGGAAATAAAAAAAAACCTAATACCAAAATCACTAAAAAAAACATTCATGGTATGTTTTTGTTATCATGCAAAATACGTTTTGGTGGTCATTTTGTTGGCTGGGCCAAAAGGAACTTTTACCAAAAGCATGTTTTAATATGTGCTGTTTCATGGAGTATCTTCATCAACAATTCCACTTTAGGAATTGGAGACCATCTACAACACGCTGAAGGAAAGTCAGTCACCTTTATGTTCTTTTAATAAATCAAGTGTTGACTACTTTGGTTATTGAAAATAAATGTTTACTTTCACTTATTGATGCATGTAAGTGAAAATCAGGAAGCGAAATTATTAGATTTGTTTACAGTATAAAATGTATTTGGTGAGTGTGTGAGTTTAGTGTAAACATGTTGATACAGGTTTACTTCTTGGGGACTGGAACAGATATGTCCTGAAAGGATGCACCCATTTTTAAAACCTTCACTAAGCTGTGCCACCAACATTGTCTCACTTAGCTCATTAAGCACACTACCAGGGTGAGTGAGTCCTTTTAAACCTTCATAGACCTCCTTGTTACTTCTGACCAGTCTCAGATCACCACAAGTGGAACTACTGCATGAGGCTTAAGTGATCACTCCATCATTTTCTATACCCATAAAGAACATAGAACCGAGGCTAACGGTCACAAAACAAGCGAAGTTAGAATCCTCAAGACCTAGACTAGCAAGGCTTTCAATGACAAACTGCCAAAATAAGACTCTCCCCGGTACTTGCAAGTACACAGGTCTGTGGGTCAATTCCTAATCCTAACCTCAGAAAAGTAGATAACTTCACAGTCAAAGTGGGTGACAATATTATAACAAACAAAAATGAGATTACCTATCTTGGCTGCATCGTAGAGACTAATCTCTCCAGTGAAAACATTACTACTAAATTAGTCAAAGAATCGACCAACGAGTTCTGTTCTTACTAGTTTTGTCCCGATACCAATATTTTGGTACCGGGACCTGTACCAAAATGTATTTCGATAATTTTCTAAATAAAAGTGACCACAAAAAGCTGCATTATTGGCTTTAACAAAAAAATCTTAGGGTACATTAAACATATGTTTCTTATTGCAAGTTTATCCTTAAATAAAATAGTCAACATACAAGACAACTTGTCTTTTAGTAGTAAGTAAACAAACAAAAGCTCCTAATGTATTCTGCTCACATATGCAGCAACATATTGTGTCATTTATATTCTATTATTTTGTCAAAATTACAAAGGACAAGTGATAGAAAATTTATTATGAATCTACTTGTTCATTTACTGTTAATATCTGCTTATTTTCTGTTTCGACATGTTCCATCTACACTTTAATAATCACTTATTCTTCTGTAGTTGGGATACTTTACATTAGTTTTGGATGATACCACAAATATGGGTATCAATCTGATACCAGGTATACATGATCATACATTGGTCATATTCAAGTGTTCATGTGTCCAGAGACATATTTTCTTAGTTTATAAACATACATTTTTTTTTTTTTAAATGAAAGAAGATGTTGTGATGCCTAAAAATATTGATGTACTCATAGAAGTAGTACTTTTTAGAGGTGGTATAGTACCCAATATGATTAATTAGTATCGTGGTACTATACTAATACCAGTATACCGTACAACCCTAGTTCTTACATAGTAGGATCACCCCGCTGGTGGGTAGAAATACCTGGACACCTGTGAAATATAAATTGATCATTGCGATAAGTATTTTACTTGTACTATTTGCCATCTCCAGTATCATGAGTATTCCACAGCGTACTCGAACATTAAATGTTACCTTTAGACTTCACATCAGGGTATATCTGAACTCCAATATGCGCTCTTGAAAAAGTTTGATAATCATCCTCTTCAGTCGAATGTTGATAAGAGTTCGAAAACATGTCCTGTAACACCTGTAACAAAATAATGGGGAGACTTCACTCAGGTTAACCATACCCAAATAGACACAAAATACTGCATTACACAAGACTACCCGAATGTACTCGAATGATTGAAAAAAATTAATGCTTTTAAGCTAAATTATTGGTAAACACAGTACATGCATATTAATTTACGTAAAACCGTGAGTAATCAAAGTTTTCATCAATTAATATATTCTGTAGACATACCCTCATCCGCTCTCTTTTCCTGAAAGCTGTTCCGTCCAGTTTTGGAGTTGATGTCGGCAGGCCAGGGAAACTAGGGCCCATATTCTTCACTTGATCATCTTCGGTAGAAGCGGTGTGAGCCAAGACATCAAGGGGGTTTAGCTCGCTCATCTGCCGGAACAAACTGCTTGCCGTGCTATCGAGGTCCTTTGTCCCTGAATAGCTCACACACTTCGGCACGTTCAATGGGGGTCTGGCGGCAGATTTATTTGACTTTATAGTTGGAAATGCATCTGCTTTGAGTGTCAGTGGATATCCAAACATTCTTGCCATCTCTGTCGTAGCATAGCTGTCGTCGGTAAAGTGTGCGGAACAAACCACTGACCATTTCGTCGGCTTTCCCCACACCCTCGTATTTTGAACAAATTTCGTCCAATTTCTTGCCACTTTGGCATCTTTGGGCCAGTGGTGCAACTTGAATCCCTCCCTGTTAGTGTTGTTACACCCTCCGACAACACACCGACGAGGCATTATGTCTCCAAGGTACGGAAAACTGTCGAAGAAATGGAAAATAACAGCTGATTTGACTCGGTGTTTGTAATGCGATTGAGAAAATTGCAGATTGATTCCCTCTATTATTGACTCCGAGAGCGAATAATAAAAAGGCGTTTAATTCAGCAAAATTCACCCATCTAGAGTTTGGAAATCGGTTAAAAAAATGTATGGTCTTTTTTCTGCAACCTCAAGGTACATATTGATGCTTACATAGGTGTGGTGATAATGTTCCCCTTTAAGACTCTAACACAAGCACTCATTTAACTTCACTTTGACTACGGAGTTCATGTTTGGTACCTTGACGCCTTAAAAGCCCTGAAAAACCAACTCTAGACAGCCCAAAACCAAATGATTGGGCTTCTACTCAACCGTCCATCTCGGGCTCACCTTTCAGCCAACCATTTCCTTAACATGGGGAGGCTCTTGGTGGCCGACAGAGTACATCTTCTTGCAGTTGGTCTGGTGTACAAGATACACCATACCACTAAAATACCCATGTACCTGTCTAGATACTTCAAAATATATTCACCATTATAACACCAAAGGTAGTTGTAAAAATCACATTCAACCCAGATTTCACTCAATAAAAGGTTCTAATTTGTTTGCCTGCTATACCACCAATATGTGGAAGTCCTTATCCAAAAGAAAATATACAGGTTGCGGCTACTTATAACTAAGAATATACATAGCCTTTTATCTATTTGAAATTATATTTTCATTTATTTTCCTGCAGTATTTTTGTACTTTAAATGCTACTTTCTACATAGTACTGTATGAGTTCCTCCTCATACTTTGCTATGGTTCTTTGGCACATTTTCACACAATCACAACACTTTACTCACACTTACCATGAATTGATTAACGTGGACCCAGACTTAAACAAGTTGAAAAACGTATTCGGGTGTTACCATTTAGTGGTCAATTGTACGGAATATGTACTGTACTGTGCAATCTACTAATAAAAGTATCAATCAATCAATCACTTGATCTCTACTTAGCGATGTGTTGATAGCGTCCGCGTCTCTTTGTTAGCAGCTAACAAGCTAAGCTAACTAGCGAGCTAAGCTAACTAACAAGCAAAGATAGCACCAGAAGCGGCACAGTGCATCTAGCACTTTATCCTTAAATAAAGAATCAAAGATGTATTTTATAAGACAAAAATATTTCAAACTGGAGAACAAATAATAGGACTGACTTATTAGCGTCTTTCTCCTTCGATGTTCTCTTTCTGATGTCTTCTGTTTTCCCCGGAAGCTGGGAATGACGTCACAGCCGAGTGGACGAAGAGGTAGCTCTATATAAGATATTGCCTGCTGTCACTGTTACCATGCTTTTATAACCTGTAATATTTATTTGAAATACAACGTGATGTAAAAGAGTGTCTTGTTTTTCAAAAATAAATTCAAAGTATATCAAACAAAGCTTTAATGTTGGGGTTCAGTGGCGCCCCCCTGCGACATTTATTGCAATGACAAGAGTGAAAGTGCTAGAAAATGTAGCGATATTACTGCCTGATTTATTTAAATGTACCCTTCCACGTGTTTTTATTGTTATTCCCGTTTACTCCTAGATAATCTATTTCTATACAAAACATTAATAAAACATTCAAATATCACAGAACGTGATGTCGCAGGACCTCCGTCATAAAACCAATTGTAAGTCCAGGAAGTGACGTGATCTTCGCGCATGCGTGAATCGTGTCGTGAATTAATTTCAATGTTTATAAAGTGTGAAACATTTGCTCTCATAAACAAAAGTCTCTTTCTTAAAGTGAAATACAAATTCTAACATTGTGTTAATGATTTCAATTTATTAATTCAGTCTTGGAAGATTGTACAAAATAGAAAAAACACTTAAATTATTATATTTACTGAAATAATTTAAGTGGTTTTAAATAAGTATGTTCAAGCACAAGTTTATTATTTATTTATATTTTTAAATTTAATTTTATTGGTATGGTCTCTCATATTTACTTTTACTTTCTTTGACGGGTTTTGTTTGTCGGAGGATTGGATTTAATGTGATGTTTATTATATTGCTGAGTAAAATATTAAAAAAACATTGACTCATATTGTATTGAAAGTACCTTAATGTGTCTAAACATTGTTTATGTATTTTTAATTGTTCAATAAAAAAAAAAAAGATAATCAGAAGTAGAACTGGTTAGCAAATAAACTATTTCATTAACATAAATAATGTTGAAGTCCTATTACATGACATTATTTAAATATGTATATTAAATATAATTTGAATAGTTGGCAGGTAAACAAAATGCATTTTCCATACCTAATTGTATTATATCAATTATAACTCAACCCCACACATTACAACATGTACTCACACTTTGTTGTGTGAAAATATCTTACACAAACTTACATTCAATTATAGTAATGATTATAATATAATAAGATATATAACAATGTTTGTTCTGGATCTAAATTAATGCATGGAAAATAAATAGTTAAACAATAATCTTTTTAGTGAGGTGGCATCTTTTTCACCTGAAAACTTATCTCCTTAAGTGTGCAAATAAAGTCTTACGTATTACTTGTATTACATTTGAATAGAACCTTATTGAGCATATTAACAAGATTATTTTAGAAAATGTGCCGAGTATGAAAAAGTCATTTTGAATTTGCGTACAGGATGTAGAATGACGATGATCTCGACCCACCATAAATAAAATAAAAAGGAAGATTGGAGAATGTGGAAGGAAGTTATGACTGTTATAATTTTCCACCACAAGGGGGCGATGTTGGTGTCGATATCAATGACTAGTCATGATCAGACCCCGAATTAAAGGTCTCATATCAGTTTGCAAGGAGATCCCATCATCTAAAGAGAAGTAAAGACAACTTGATGGGTGATGGCGAGGGGCAGTTTTGGCTGCCAGGCTCCGCCCACCACCAATGGGTACCAACAGGTACTGACCCATTCTGCACGACAGTGTGTCATCATCATCATTTGTACCAACTCTGAGTACAATCCCAGTTTGTGGAGCCGAGATATAAATGTGTAAAGTTGTGTGGCGAGCCATCAGGTCAAAGTTTGGTCAAAGTCCCGAGGAGGAGTTTGTTCAAGTACCACCCCTTTTTGACTTCAACATGGCTGATGGAAACCAAAATGGCTGACTTCCTTTTGGTTTTCAAATATGGCTTCTTGAGACTTTTACGTTCCTCCTGTCACGATAGATGCCGCTGGTGATGTTGGTGGCGATACGTGAATCTGGGGCGAGGGGCACAATCATTCACATTTTCAAGAGTTAATATTTGATGTTTGGCTTCGGGGCTCCTAAACTAAATCATTTTTTGCTTGCAAGATTTGGAGAGTTTTGGTGCCGAGTAAGGTCCTGAAAAATGTGATTTCAATTTGTTTTCAAGCCTTATATATCTTTACCTCCATTCTTTCCATCTTTACCTTCATTCTCCCTTTCCTCCTTTTCTCTCTATCTTTATCTTCATTATTGCCTCTTCTCTCCATAATACCCTCCATTCTCTCCTTTTCTCTTTCTTTTTACTTCTATTCTCTCCTTTTTTCTCTATCTTAACTGCATTTTCTCCTTCTTTACCTTTTATTTGCTCCATCCTTACCTTCATTCTCACCTTTTCTCTCCATCTTTACCTCCGTTTTCTCCTTTTTTCTCCATCTTTACCTTTATTCGCTTCTATTCTCTACATCTATTCCTCCATTCTCTCCATTTCTCTCCATCTTTACATCCATCTTCTCTCCCTGTCCTCCTCCATTCACACGTGACTTCCTGGGCAGAGCTTCCAAAGGTGTTCCTCCTCCAGAAGAGTCCATCCTCTCCGGTCAGCTGCACGGCGACAGGTTTCTACCCCGACCGAGCCCACTTGTTTTGGAGGAAAGATGGCGAGCAGATGGAGGAGGTGGAGCACGGAGAGCTGCTCCTTAACCACGACGGAACCTTCCAGATGTGGGTGGAGGTGGAGGGCAAGTAGGAATGTGTGTTCCAGCTGTCTGGCGTGAAGGAGGACCTGGTCACCAAGCTGGAGGGAAGAAGCAAGCCATGAAGGTGAGAAAGACACATCTAGGACATGTTGAATAGTGTCAATGGAAGCACCTGATGTTCCTTCATGTGACTTGTCAAACCAATCAATCATACCATACCAACAGGCAACGTGAGCGTCACTGCCACGCTGGCTGTGGTGCTCCTCCTGGCAGCCCCCACCCCCATCATCATCTTCATCTTCATCATCAAGCGTCGCCCAAGCAGACAAGGTGAGGGACACAAAAGTATCTGCTGTCATTCATGAGATGTGAATTTCACCTGCTTTCTCTTTCATTTCAGCCCAATACCATCCAGCTGCTAAGTAAAACATCTTCTCTTTCTTGGAAACCAGAACAATAAACAAAGCAGTGGTGAAGAAGCATCACTCACACACTTTGTAAGTTGAAGTTATTAATATCATTTATTCATCTTTGTTATACACCTTTATGTCAGCTATATTCAATATAATATTGACCTTCTGTTACATTCTGGATTGTTGGTATCTTTGTAAGGGTTAACTTGCAAACTTGCTGTTTGAAGGTGTGATGTAGACACCTGTTACAAGTTTAGCAGGGAAATAAAAGCTTCCCTCCTTGATACTGGTGTAAGCCCACACAATAGAAAGTATCACAGCCAACTTTTGATGAGTGCTCATGATAAAGAACATCAAGGGCCTGATCTACAAACCCCCTTTCCATATGAGTTGGGAAATTGTGTTAGATGTAAATATAAATGGAATACAATGATTTGCAAATCCTTTTCAACCCATATTCAATTGAATGCACTACAAAGACAACATATTTGATGTTCAAACTCATAAACTTTGTTTTTTTGGGGGAAAAAATAATTAACTTATAATTTCATGGTTTCAACACGCGCCAAAGTAGTTGGGCAAGGGCATGTTCACCACTGTGTTACATCACCTTTTCTTTTAACAACACTCAATAAACCTTTGGGAACTCCATCCATCCATTTTCTACCGCTTATTCCCTTTTGGGGTCGCGGGGGGCGCTGGCGCCTATCTCAGCTACAATCGGGCGGAAGGCGGGGTACACCCTGGACAAGTCGCCACCTCATCACAGGGCACCTTTGGGAACTGAGGAAATTAATTGTTGAAGCTTTGAAAGTGGAATTCTTTCCCATTCAGTTACCCATGCCTTGGGCACTAATACACCCCCATACCATCACACATGTGTAAGTTAGTCATGTCTTGTTCACTAATACACCCCCATACCATCACACATGTGTAAGTTACCCATGCCTTGGGCACTAATACACCCCCATACCATCACAGATGTGTAAGTTACCCATGCCTTGGGCACTAATACACCCCCATACCATCACAGATGTGTAAGTTACCCATGTCTTGGCCACTAATACACCCCCATACCATCACACATGTGTAAGTTACCCATGCCTTGGGCACTAATACACCCCCATACCATCACACATGTGTAAGTTACCCATGTCTTGTTCACTAATACACCCCCATACCATCACACATGTGTAAGTTACCCATGCCTTGGGCACTAATACACCCCCATACCATCACACATGTGTAAGTTACCCATGCCTTGGGCACTAATACACCCCCATACCATCACAGATGTGTAAGTTACCCATGCCTTGGGCACTAATACACCCCCATACCATCACACATGTGTAAGTTACCCATGCCTTGTTCACTAATACACCCCCATACCATCACACATGTGTAAGTTACCCATGCCTTGGGCACTAATACACCCCCATACCATCACACATGTGTAAGTTACCCATGCCTTGGGCACTAATACACCCCCATACCATCACACATGTGTAAGTTACCCATGCCTTGTTCACTAATACACCCCCATACCATCACACATGTGTAAGTTACCCATGCCTTGGGCACTAATACACCCCCATACCATCACACATGTGTAAGTTACCCATGCCTTGGGCACTAATACACCCCCATACCATCACACATGTGTAAGTTACCCATGCCTTGGGCACTAATACACCCCCATACCATCACACATGCTGGCTTTTCAACTTTGCGCCTATAACAATCCAGATGGTTATTTTCCTCTTTGTTCTGGAGGACAACACGTCCACAGTTTCCAAATATAATTTGAAATGTGGACTCGTCAGACCACAGAACACTTTTCCACTTTGCATCAGTCCATCTTAGGTGAGCTCGGGGCCAGCCAAGCCTGTGGCATTTCAGGATATTGTTGATAAATGGGTTTGGCTTTGCATAGTAGAGTTTTAACTTGCACTTACAGATGTAGCGACCAACTGTAGTTACTAACAGTGGTCTTATGAAGTGTTCCTGAGCCCATGTGGTGATATCCTTTACACACTGATGTCATTTTTTGATGCAGTACCGCCTGAGGGATCAAAAGTCCGTAATATCATCGCTTACGTGCAGTGATTTCTCCAAATTTTCTGAAATTTTTGATAATTTTACAGACCGTAGATGGTAAAATCCCTAAATTCCTGGCATTAGCTCGTTGAAAAATGTTGTTCTAAAACTGTTCGACAATTTGCTTACAAATTGGTGACCCTCACCCCATCCTTGTTTGTGAATTACTTAGCATTTCATGGAAGCTGCTTTTATACCCAATCATAGCACCCACTTGTTCCCAATTAGCCTGCACACCTGTGGGATGTTCCAAATAAGTGTTTGATGAGCATTCCTCAACTTTATCAGTGTTTATTGCCACCTTTCCCAACTTCTTTGTCACGTGTTGCTGGCATCAAATTCTAAAGTTAATGATTTGCAAAAAAAAATGTTTATCAGTTTGAACATCAAATGTGTTGTCTTTGTAGCATATTCAACTGAATATGGCTTGAAAATGATTTGCAAATCATTGTATTCTGTTTATATTTACATCTAACACCATTTCCAATCTCATATGGAAACAGGGTTTGTACAAAACACACACACACACACATACACACACACATACACACACACACACACACACATACACACACACATACTGTACATTATTGTATGTGTGACCTTCTTGAGACCTCTGAAAAATGCCTACCTCTTTAGGTTCCCCCTTTTTAGATATATCAAGATTTATATTTACAACATTATTAATATATACATACTATTCCAATATAAAAAAATAAGCTTTTTGTAAATTTCTTTTGGATTCTGTTTTTTAACTGGTTTTTATTCTACATTATGTGGGCTCTACCGAGGATGTCGTTGTGGTTTGTGTTGTGGTTTGTGCAGCCCTTTGAGACACTAGTGTTTTAGGGCTATATAAATAATCATTGATTGATACATTATTTATTTGATGTTATTACGATCTCTCTCTCTCTTTCTCTCTGTGTGTGTAAACATATTTTTTTTAATAATTTTGGCCAAAAGGGGCACATTTCAATGTCTTACATACACTTGTTATTTCATACGTTGCTCAGAAGGGGAACACATTCAAAACTGACACACAGTCAATTTGAAAAATTCCTCCTTTTTGGGACCACCCTCATTTTGATAGATTTCACCAGCAGGGGTGCAAATGAGACATTCTCTATTCGATGCAATGGTTTTCCGTATTGGGACCATGATGTATGTCCTCACTTGTTCACACCTGCTCATACGGAAGCTACTTTTCCTTGATGGTTTCTCAAGAATGGTAGAAATAAAATAAATGAATAAATACATACATTGGATTGCGGGGACCCCTTGAGGTAGTTGTAAGGTATCCCCAGCTGAATGACAGGTAGTTAACAGCAATGGAACCTCACTGGGTCCATTTGTACACTCTCAGTTACATTAACTTTGATATTATACATGTGGGCCAATAGATAGAAATGCTGTTAAATGTAGCTTTGATGTGGCAAGCTACTATTGCAGTGTAGCGTGTAGTGTAGCTTGCTACAATTCTCTGAGGATATCTTAACTACATTTAATGGAGAGTAACTTGTAGCTTAGCTTACTACATTTTCCAGGTCGCTTGCCCATCACTGTCTGTTTGGCCTAGCTCACATGTGAATAGTTTGAATACTGCAAACTTCAATACAGTAAGACCTCATTTGTGTTTTATGTTCTGCAGACGTCCAGCAGGTGTCAGCAGAGAGTCATGAAGAGATTCCCTCTAAGCAGCAGGAGTGGAGCTCCAGTGTGGGACAGAAGGAGCTACAGGCCCCCTCCCACATTAAAGAGGAAGAGGAGGAACTGTGGAAGCAGCTTCAAATGTTGGTGGAGGATAATGATGAAGATGAAGCTCAGTCCTTACAGCTTCATCACAGTCAAAGTGAGGAGAACAGAGGGGCGGAGCTTGTAAGTCAACACATCACAGAAGCTGATGGAGAGCATTGTGAAGATATAAAGTCGGAACCAGACAGCATCTTTGCTCCACTGTCAGACATGGACCACATGATGTCACACTCTTCTGATCACAGTGACCACATCCAAAAACCTTTGGAGAGTAAAAATGACTCTAAAGGTGATACGAGACATCACACTAACAACAAACACTTGGACTGCTCTGAATGTGGGAAATCATTTAGACTGAAGAGTGATTTTACAATACACATGAGGATACATACTGGAGAGAAACCTTTTACTTGCTCTGTTTGTAAGAAAAGTTTCTCCACAAAGCAACACATGACCACACACATGAGAACACACACCGGAGAGAAACCTTTTACTTGCTCTGTTTGTAAGAAGAGTTTCTCCGTTAAGCCTGCCATGACCAGACACATGAGAACACACACTGGAGAGAAACTTTTTACTTGCTCTGTTTGTAAGAAGAATTTCTCCAGAAAGTCTAACATGACCGAACACATGAGAACACATACTGGAGAGAAACCTTTTACTTGCTCTGTTTGTAAGAAGCGTTTCTCCACAAAGCAGCATATGATCACACACATGCAAACACATACTGGAGAGAAACCTTTTACTTGCTCTGTTTGTAATAAGTGTTTTTCCAGAAACCCTGACATCCCCATACACATGAGAACACACACTGGAGAGAAACCTTTTACTTGCTCTGTTTGTCAGAAGAGTTTCTCCACAAAGTCTAACATGACCTCACACATGAGAACACATACTGGAGAGAAACCTTTTACTTGCTCTGTTTGTAAGAAGACTTTCTCCACAAAGCCTAAGATGTCCGCACACATGAGAACACATACTGGCGAGAAACCTTTTACTTGCCCTGTTTGTAAGAAGCATTTCTCCACAAATCTTGTCATGACCAGACACATGAGAACACACACTGGAGAGAAACCATTTAGTTGCACTGTGTGTGATAAGATGTTCTGGCATAAGTGTCAGGACAGTAAACACAAGTGTGTAACAGTCATGGAAGCTGCAGGGATTTAAAAACACTTAGTGATTGTGCTAAATGTACTTTAAAAACACAGCATGTTTAATATGAATGTATATTTGATGTTGTATGTAGTGCCTCTCATCTTCTACTGTTAAATTTAAAGGCCTACTGAAAGCCACTACTACCGACCACACAGTCTGATAGTTTATATATCAATGATGAAATATTAACATTGCAACACATGCCAATACGGCCGCTTTAGTTTACTAAATTGCAATTTTAAAGGAGAACATTATCACCAAACCTATGTAAGAGTCCATATATACCTTGATGTTGCCGAAAAAAGACCATATGTTTTTTTAACGGATTTCCGATTTCTAAAAGGGTGAATTTGGCGATTTAAACGCCTTTCAATTGTTCGCTGTCGGAGCAATGACCTTTCACCTGTGACGTTACAACGGGAAGCAATCCACTATTTTCTCAAACACATTACACACACAAGTCAAATCAGCTCTGTTATTTTTTGTTTTTTTCTACTGTTTTCCGTACCTTGGAGACATCATGCCTCGTCGGTGTGTTGTCGGAGGGTGTAACAACACGATCAGGGACGGATTCAAGGTGACTTACGTGGCGTGTGCATCGATTAGCATGGCATGCTAATCGATGCTAACATGCTATTTAGGCTAGCTGTATGTACATATTGCATCGTTATGCCTCATTTGTAGCTATATTTGCATCCAGCCTTTCCCTCCACCCACATTTAATGCCAAACAAACACATACCAATCGACGGATTCAAGTACACCAGTGGTCAAAAGATGCGAAAGTCCCTTGTTTGTTCTGCACATTTTACCGACGACAGCTATGCTACGACAGATGGCACAGAGATGTGTGGATATCTTGCGACACTCAAAGCAGATGCATTTCCAACGATAAAGACAACGAAATCACAAAGGTGAGTTTTGTTGATGTTATTGACTTATGTGCTAATCAGACATATTTGGTCACGGCATGACTGCCAGCTAATCCATGTTAACATGCTATTTAGGCTAGCTGTATGTACATTTGTAGCTATATTTGCATCCAGCCTTTCCCTCCACCCACATGTTATGCCAAACAAACTTTTACCAATCGATGGATTTAAGTTGCTCCAGTGGTCAAAAGATGCAATCGTTGGTTAGAAGGCGATCGCCGAATAGCTTCAAAAGCTATTTGCTCAATAACTTCAGTTTCTTTTTCAATTTCGCTTTCGCTATCTGCCTCCACACTCCAACCATCCGTTTCAATACATGCGTAATCTGTTAAATCACCTAAATCGCTGAAATCCACGTCTGAATCCGAGCTAATGTTGCTATATCTTGCTGTTCTATCCACCATGTTTGGTTGTATTGGCGTCACCATGTGACGTCACAGGAAAATGGACGGTGGATTTACAGATAGCGAAAATCAGGCTTTTTAAACCCTTTTTTGGGATATTCCATGATTGGTAAAATTTTGAAAAAAACTTCGAAAAATAAAATAAGCCACTGCGAACTGATTTTTATTGGTTTCAACCCTTCTGAAATTGTGATAATGTTACCCTTTAAATTTTCCTTGAGTTTCTTGTTAAAGGGGAACATTATCACTATTTCAAAAGGGTTAAAAACAATAAAAATTAGTTCCCAGTGGCATGTTGTATTTTTTGAAGTTTTTTTCAAAATTTTGCCGGTCTCCGAATATCCCTAAAAAAAGCTTCAAAGTGCTTGATTTTTGCTATTTGCGATGCCACTGTCCATAATTTCCCTGTGATGTCATACAGTGCTGCCAATATAAACAAACAATGGCAAATAGCACAGCAAGATATAGCGACATTAGCTCTGATTTTGACTCGGATTTCAGCGGCTCAAGCGATTCAACAGATTACGCATGTATTGAAACGGATGGTTGGAGTATGAAAGTATTGAAGAAGAAACTGAAGCTATTGAGTGAATAGCTATTGACGCTATTCATAGCCATAGCATGGCCGAATAGCTGCGTCACATTCTGACGTCATCCCCTCCAGAGCGATAAACAGAAAGGCGTTTAATTCGCCAAAATTCACCCATTTAGAGTTCGGAAATCGGTTAAAAAAATATATGGTATTTTTTCTGCACCATCAAGGTATATATTGACGCTTACATAGGTCTGCTGATAATGTTCCCCTTTAAAAACGTTGCGGAATGATGACTCATACGCGTGACATCACCTGTTGGAGGGGACATGTTAGCGTAGCACCAAACACGGCTAAAAGTCGTCTCTTTTCATCGTGCAATTACAAAGTATTTTGGACACCTGTGTTGCTGAATCTTTTGCAATTTGTTCATTTAATAATGGAGACTATAAATAAGAATGCTGTTGGTGGAAAGCGGTGGATTGCAGCTGTCTTTAGCACCGAGACACAGCCGGTGTTTCTTTGTTTGTTTTTAACACAGAGCGGTCAAGCGAACATGTTTTCTCTACGTCAACCAGCATGTTTTTGGATGGGAAAATTGTGATATATATCTTACCGGAGAAATCATTGGATTATTCGTCGTTCTGCAGCAGCTGTGAGCTTGGCTCCTCGGCTTCTCTCTGAGACACAGTGTGTTCACCGCAGCCATCCGACCTCGAGGTATGCCTTTACAATCTTTAAAACCTCACTAAAACACTATTAAAACAATAAGCAGATAAGGGATTTTCCAGAATTATCCTACTAAATGTGTCTAATTACATCTGAAACGCTCACACTGCCGTCGCCCGGAGCCGTCACATTTTTTTTTTTTTTTGCCATTTTTCTTCTAGTCCTTTAGTTTCAATATCCTAATTCACAAATCTTTCATCCTCGCTCAAATTAATGGGGAAATTGTCGCTTTCTCGGTCCAAATTGCTCTTACTGCTGGTGGCTCCCATTAAAAACAATGTGAATATGTGTGGAGTCCTACAACTCGTGACGTCACGCGCACATACTTCCGGTACAGGCAAGGCTTTTCTATTAGCGACCAATAGTTGCGAACTTTATGGTGGATGTTCTCTACTAAATCCTTTCAGCAAAAATATGGCAAGATCACGAAATGATGAAGTATGACACATAGAATGGACCTGCTATCCCCGTTTAAATAACAAAATCTCATTGAAAATCTCTACTGAAATGAGATGTTCTTATTTAAACGGGGATAGCAGGTCCATTCTATGTGTCATACTTGATCATTTCGCGATACTGCCATATTTTTGCTGAAAGGATTTAGTAGAGAACATCGACGATAAAGTTCGCAACTTTTGGTCGCTAATAGAAAAGCCTTGCCTTTACCGGAAGTATGTGCGCGTGATGTCACGAGTTGCAGGGTTCCACACATATTCCCATTGTTTTTAATGGGAGCCACCAGCAGTAAGAGCAATTCGGACCGAGAAAGCAACAATTTCCCCATTAATTTGAGTGAGGATGAAAGATTCTTGAATTAGGATATTGAAAGTGAAGGAATAGAAAGGGGAAAAAAAAAGCGACAGCTCCGGGCGACGGCAGTGTGAGCGTTTCAGATGCAATTAGACACATTTACTAGGATAATTCTGAAAGATCCCTTATCTGCTTATTGTTTTAATAGTGTTTTAGTGAGGTTTTAAAGATTGTAAAGGCATACCTCGAGTCTAAGAGAGAAGCCGAGGAGCCAAGCTCACAGCTGCTGCAGAACGACAAATAATCCACTGATGTCTTCGGTAAGATATATATCACCATTTTCCCATCCAAAAACATGCTGGTTGACGTAGAGAAAACATGTTCGCTTGACCGCTCTGCTTTCACAACAAACAAAGAAACACCGGCTGTGTCTCGGTGCTAAAGACAGCTGCAATCCACCGCTTTCCACCGACAGCATTCTTCTTTATAGTCTCCATTATTAATTGAACAAATTGCAAAAGATTCAGCAACACAGATGTCCAAAATTCTCAGTAATTATGCGATTAAAGGAGACAACTTTTAGCTGTGTGTGTGCGCAGCGCTAATATTTCCTGACAGTCCTTAACGTAACGCGTATACGTCATCATTCCGCAACATTTTCAACAAAAAAACTCCCGGGAAATGTAAAATTGCAATTTAGTAAACTAAAAAGGCCGTATTGGCATGTGTTGCAATGTTAATATTTCATCATTGATATATAAACTATCAGACTGCGTGGTGGCTAGTAGTGGCTTTCAGTAGGCCTTTAGGTCGGGGTCTGATCATGACTAGTCATAAATATCGACACCAACATCGCCCCCTTGTGGTGGAAAATTATAACAGTCATAACTTCCTTCCACATGCTCCAATCTTCCTGATTTGTTTTAAGGTGGGTGAAGATCATTGTCATTCTACATCCTGTACGCAAATTCAAAAGGACATTTTTCATACTTGGCACATTTTCTAACGTAATCTTGTTAATATGCTCAATAAGGTTCTATTCAAATGTAATACAAGTAATACGTAAGACTTTATTTGCACACTTATGGAGATAAGTTTCCAGGTAAAAAAAGATGCTACCTCGCTAAAAAGATTAATTGTTAATCAATTTATTTTCCATGAATTAATTTACATCCAGAACACACATTGTTAAATTTCTTATTATATTATAATCATTACTATAATTGAATGTAAGTTTGTGTAAAAATATTTTCACACAACAAAGTGTGAATACATGTTGTAAAGTGTGGGGTTGAGTTATAATTGATATAATACAATTAGGTATGGCAAATGCATTTTGTTTACTTGCCAACTATTCAAATTATATTTAATATACATATTTATATAATGTCATGTAATATGACTTCAACATTATTTATGTTAAAATAAGACTTTATTTGCTAACCAGTTCTACTTCTGAGTATTTATTTTATTTTGTTATTGAACAATTAAACACACATAAACAATGTTTAGACACATTAAGGTACTTTCAATACAATATGAGTCAATGCTTTTTCAATATTTTACTCAGCAATATAAAAAACATCACATTAAATCCAATCCTCTTACAAACAAAACCCGTTAAAGAAAGTAAAAGTAAATATGAGAGACCATTCGAATAAGATTAAAATAAAATATATATAAATAAATGATACACTTAAATTATTTCAGTAAATATAATAAGGGCTTTTTCTATTTTGTACAATCTTCCAAGATTGAATTAATAAATTCAAATCATTAACACAATGTTAGAATTTGGATTTCACTTTAAGAAAGACACTTTTGTGTATGAGAGCAAATGTTTCACACTTTTTAAAAATTGATATAAATTCACGACACGATCGATCCACGCATGCGCGAAGAGTACGTCACTTCCTGGACTTACAATTTGTTTTATGTCAGAGTTCATGCCAGAGGTGGGACCAAGTCATTGTTTTGCAAGTCACAAGTAAGTCTCAAGTCTTTGCCCTCAACTCTCGAGTCAAGACAGGCAAGTCCCGAGTCAAGTCCAAAGTCAAGACTGGAAAGTCTCAAGTCAAGTCCCAAGTCCTGCATTTTGAGTTTCGAGTCCTTTCAAGTCATTTTAATCACAGACTAATACATTTACACAGATTATGTATGTTTTTAAAATGCTGTATTTATTTATTAAAACCAAGTGCATTTGAAATTGCAGGAAAAAAAATAGTGCTGACCTTGCAATTCATAATAACACTATTAACCAGTCATTTTAAACATTTAACTCATTGCTTTACAGAATAAACACATTTGGAAAAACAAGTTGAACTGTACTTATTTGTACAAAAGTGTTAACATTGTATTTCCATGTCATATTGCATTGTAGCTAGTTAGTTCCACAGCAGTTTCTATCCTGTTCTTACCTTATGTCATTGATCTCATCTCATTCTGTTTGTGTGTTTATGTCTGCGTACACATGAAAAACATAACAAATACATGAAAATAACAATGAATAATTTACTGTTTAGATTTCAGGGCCCTATGCAAAAGCAATCTGTACACATATTCTTAATATAGGGTACATTTTAACTGACCTTTATTTGACTATGTTTGTCTTTTTGTAGGTGGCTAAAATATGCGGTGCTGCTGACCACCGTATAACGTTACGTTACAGTTTGTGATACACTGACTAACGTAACACTATGTGTAGGTACCTCATGCAACCCTGCTTGAAAAAAATCACTTTACAAAAAGTATGAATACGGTAGCAAACTGCAGTGGACGCAACAGATTGTCGTGTTTGCAATGACGTTATAACCAGAGACATCTTATAAGTAGACGCCGCATTGGCTGCTGTGACGCGAGCAATTTGGCCGCCATCTTGAAGTGGTGATGAGGAGCTGGCGAGCAGCTTAAACTGACAGTTGACAGGTAGAAAACAAAGATGCCGGGCGGTGTTCAGCGTTTTCCTGTTAATATTAGCGGACTGTTGAAAATAGGAATTGGGGGATTACTTTTCACAAGTAAGATTTAACATTAACGTACTATTGCCTTCCGCCTGATTGTAGCTGAGATAGGCACCAGTGCCCCCCGCTACCCAAAGGGAATAAGCAGTAGAAAATGGATGGATGGATGGTTGTATTTTGTGAAAATAATATTACAACAGAGTTGTGAAGGAGCAAAGATCTTCAATATTTGTATGTGAAAATCACAAAGAAATCTTCAGGGGGAGGATGACGCCCCTACAGGTATTTGCTTTACAAACTTTCAGCCCCACCTAAAACAACATTCACCAGTTGCCAATGATTATGATGCATTCTCATTTTAGGCAAAATATAAGACAATACTTTCTTAACAGTATGTATGTAACCAGGAATAAGTTTTCAAGTAACAATATTCAAATACTAACATTGTTGGGTACAACAGAATTTAGTTTTATTCTGAATCCAGTCAAACAGATTGGTGGTTTTAGCTGATATAAAAACTTACAGGTTAAAGTTAAAGTAGCAATGATTGTCACACACACACTAGGTATGGTGAAATCTGTCTTCCGCATTTGACCCATCCCCTTGTTCACCCCCTGGGAGGTTAGGGGTGCAGTGGGCGCCCGGGAAACATTTTGGGCGATTTAACCCCCAATTCCAACCCTTGATGCTGAGTGCCAAGCAGGGAGGTAATGAGTCCCATTTTTATAGTCTTTGGTATGTTAATATATGTTTATGTTGAAGTATTTGGCAGACGCATTTATCCAAAGTGACATACATAAAAAATACATATAAAACAATCACTGAAAACATGATCATTTAAGGGAAGAATATAATAGAATATCAATACAAAATGCCAAGACAGAATGAACTCCCTGCTGCTGCAGCAACAGAGATAGTCTATAGGTCCGTAAGATACATAGATATCTAATGTATTCATACATTTTTTATGTAGAACATATGCATGTATATACATATGTACATGCATATGTTTTTTTCCCCTTCTCTGGGATTATATTCCCAGTATTGATCTTGGACGTCTGGTCACTTATAGCATATACACATATTCTGTTACTGTTAAGCAAACAATGAATAATAAAACACACCAAAACATGTGTCCTTTTATCATAGTTACACGTATGACGAAAATCAGTGGTTTTTAGTGAGGTAAGATTAATTAAATGCGCCGACTGTTCATTGCTCCTGCCAAATTAATTGCACTGAGTGGAGTGGATCACCACTCCAAGATGGCGGCCGACTGTTCATTGCTCCTGCCAAATTAATTGCACTGAGTGAAGCGGATCACCACTCCAAGATGGCGGCCGCGCGTCTCGTCTCCTCGGCGCCAGTAGCAGAAGTGCTCTATACCGCGTCTACTTATAAGATGACTATGGTTATTACGTTAGCAGTGAGTTTACAGCCTCACTCATTTAACTACACAGCAAATAAAAGTCACATTACTCAGCCAATAAGCTTTAGCTTACAATCAAAACTTACCCTTCTTTGTGCATCTTCAAATGTCGAACGAAATCGGAAGTTGTTGCGTCTACATATTCGAACTGCATGTTTTGCATACGGCAATTCGTTTTTTGTTGAACAAGTCGTAGTTTTTATACCCGAACGAAACCAACTTTGGCATATTTTATCTCAATGGCGCGTTGTTTGAGAATTATTCTTCCTTGGTTTTCCTGCAATGTGATTGGATGAGTGCTGTGGGAGCAAAAGAGCAGTACTAATTTGATTGGCTGTTGTACTGAGAGCATACAAGCTGACCTGCAATGTGATTGGCTGTTGTACTGAGAGCATACAAGCTGACCTGCAATGTGATTGGCTGTTGTACTGAGAGCATACAAGCTGACCTGCAATGTGATTGGCTGTTGTACTGAGAGCATACAAGCTGACCTGCAATGTGATTGGCTGTTGTACTGAGAGCATACAAGCTGACCTGCAATGTGATTGGCTGTTGTACTGAGAGCATACAAGCTGACCTGCAATGTGATTGGCTGTTGTACTGAGAGCATACAAGCTGACGGGAACAACACGCAGACACACACAAATACTAAATGAAAGATACGGAGCGCTCCTGAATAATTTTTTAATCTTTGGGTTTCGGGGAAAGTAGCAAGTCATGTCAAGTCAAAAGGCTCAAGTCCAAGTCAAGTCACAAGTCATTGATGTTAAAGTCTAAGTCGAATTGCAAGTCTTTTTAAATGTGGTCAAGTCGAGTCTAAAGTCATCAATTGTATGACTCGAGACTGACTCGAGTCCAATTCATGTGACTCGAGTCCACACCTCTGGTTCGTGTGACATCACGTTCTGTGATATTTGAATGTTTTATCAATGTTTTGTATGAACATAGATTATCTAGGAGTAAAAGGGAACCACAATAAAAACACGTGGAATCAGGCAGTAATATCGCTACAATTTCTAGCACTTTCACTCTTGTCATTGCAATGAATGTCGCACGGGGGCGCCACTGAACCCCAACATTAAAGCTGTGTTTGATATACTTTGAATTTATTTTTGAAAAACAAGACACTCGTTTGTATCACATTGCTGTTCAAATAAATATTACAGGTTATAAAAGCATGGTAACAGTGACAGCAGGCAATATCTTATATAGAGCTACCTCTTCGTCCACTCGGCTGTGACGTCATTCCAAGCTTCCGGTGTAAACGGAAAACAGTAGAACAGAGCAGTACTGCCTTGTAACGTCAAGTGTGCAGCACATGGACGGAGAAAGACAGTCTTAGTATTTGTTATCCAGTTTGAAATATTTACGTCGTATAAAATACATCTTTGATTCTTTCTTTAAGGATAAAGTGGTCTCGATGCGCTAGAAGCACTGTGCCGCTTCTCGTGCTATCTTTGCTTGTTAGTTAGCTTAGCTCGCTAGTTAGCTTAGCTTGTTAGCTGCTAACAAAGAGACGCGGACGCTATCAACACATCGCTAAGTAGAGATCAAATGTGTGAGTAAAGTGTTGTGATTGTGTGAAAATGTGCGAAAGAACTATAGCAAAGTATGAGGAGGAACTTTGTCTTACAAAACTACAAACTACTGGACGCTGTTTTCAAGAAACATCAAGTTGTGTTACACAGAACAGGTTAGTTTACTTCTTACTCTCACATCTTTACTAACTTTACATTTCATTATTAACACTTCTTCAGTAGGAAGATGCTTTGTCTTGTGGGGATGATGCAATGCTTTGATTTAGATCAGGGATCTCAAACACGGCACGCGAGACGTTATTTTGCGGCCCGCACCCGTTCGGGCTCCAGTACTCTGGAATGCCCTCCCGGTAACAGTTCGAGATGCTACCTCAGTAGAAGCATTTAAGTCTCACCTTAAAACTCATCTGTATACTCTAGCCTTTAAATAGACCTCCTTTTTAGACCAGTTGATCTGCCGCTTCTTTTCTTTCTCCTATGTCCCCCCCTCCCTTGTGGAGGGGATCCGGTCCGATAACCATGGATGAAGTGCTGGCTGTCCAGAGTCGAGACCCAGGATGGACCGCTCGTCGGGACCCAGGATGGACCGCTCGCCTGTATCGGTTGGGGACATCTCTACGCTGCTGACCGGCCTCCGCTTGAGATGGTCTCCTGTGGACGGGACTCTCGCTGCTGTCTTGGATCCGTTTTGAACTGAACTCTCGCGGCTGTGTTGGAGCCACCATGGATTGAACTTTCACAGTATCATGTTAGACCCGCTCGACATCCATTGCTTTTGGTCCCCTAGAGGGGGGGGGGTTGCCCACATCTGAGGTCCTCTCCAAGGTTTCTCATAGTCAGCATTGTCACTGGCGTCCCACTGGATGTGAATTCTCCCTGCCCACTGGGTGTGAGTTTTCCTTGCCCTTTTGTGGGTTCTTCCGAGGATGTTGTAGTCGTAATGATTTGTGCAGTCCTTTGAGACATTTGTGATTTGGGGCTATATAAATAAACATTGATTGATTGATTGATTGATTAATATGAAAAATTAATGTTAGTGCAGCCCGCGTGTTTTATATGAACGGCGCCTAACAGCGGTGTACTTGCATACTCTTGATTCTTCCGGGAGACTCCCAATTCTTCAGTGCCCCTCCTGAGGTAATCATTCTCCCGAATTTCATCCAAAATAACAATATTAAGGGGGCACCGTGGAGGAACTGCTTTTAGCATCCTCTACAACCTGTACAAACAGCGTGCCAGCCCAGCCACATGCCGTATTTGGCTTCTGTAGATGCAGTAAACAACTGCAAGACATAGTTGATCAACAGCCATACAGGTCACACTGAGGGTGGCCGTATAAACAACTTTAACACTGTTACTAATGTGCGCCATGGTGGAAAGGCGGACGAGACGGCAGGTTGTAGAGGACGCTAAAGGCTGTGACATCGCGACACGCCCTTAATATTGTTGTCCGGGTTAAAACCGGGAGAATGCTTGCCCCGGCGGATTGTCGGGAGAGGCACTGATATTTGGGTGTTTCCCGGAGAGATCGCCACAGTTGGCAAGTATGTTACGAGGGCGGGAAAGCCATTCAAAGAAGGTGAATTCATTAAAAAGTGCATGTTGGATTTTTTAAGAAATATTTTCTTGCAGCCCAGCCTCACCCGGTTTCTGCATCCAGTGGCCCCCAGGTAAATTGAGTTTGAGACCCCTGACTTAGATTCTTCACGAAAAGGAGACAGTTTGAGGTTGATGTTCCTCTCAGTTTGTAACAATGTGTGATTGATTGATTGAAGGAGTTATGAGAAGTTTGCATAGGAAAGGGTACACTTTCATCACGGTACACATTCACTGCTGCAAGAAAGCCTGAGATGCTTTCAGTTGAAATATATATTTGAACTCACACAGTACTATGTAGAAAGTAGCATTTAAAATACAAATATACTGCAAGAAAATACATGCAAATATAATTTCAAATAGATAAAAGGCTATGTTTATTCCCAGTTACGAGTAGCCGCAAGCAGTAATATGTTTCTTTTTGATAGGGACTTCCAGGTATGGCAGGCAAACACATTAGAACATTTTTGGAGTGAGATCTAGGTTGAATGTGATTTGTACAACTACCTTTGGTGTTATAATGGTGAATATATTTTGAAGTATCTAGACAGGTACATGGGTATTTTAGTGGTATGGTGTATCTTGTACACCAGACCAACTGCAAGAAGATGTACTCTGTCGGCCACCAAGAGCCTCCCCACGTTAAGGAAATGGTTGGCTGAAAGGTGAGGCCGAGATGGACGGTTAAGCAGAAGCCCAATCATTTTGTTTTGGGCTGTCTGGAGTTTGTTTTTCAGGGCTTTTAAGGCATCACGGTACCAAACATGAACTCTGTAGTCAAAGTGGGGTTAAAGGCCTACTGAAATTAGATTTTCTTATTCAAACGGGGATAGCAGGTCCATTCTGTGTCATACTTGATCATTTTGCGATATTGACATATTTTTGCTGAAATAATTTAGTAGAGAACATCCACGATAAAGTTCGCAACTTTTGGTGCTGACAAAAAAGCCTTGCCTTTACCGGATGTCGCAGACAATGACGTCACAAGTGTGGGGGCTCCTCACAACCTCACACTCTTTTTACTGGGAGCCTCCAGCAGCAAGAGCTATTCGGACTGAGAAAATGACAATTTCCCCATTAATATGAGCGAGGATGAAAGATTCGTGTTTGAGGATATTGATAGCGACGGACTAGAAAATAAAATAAAAAATCAAGTTAAAAAAAAAAGGTTATTGCATTGGGACTGATTCAGATGTTTTTAGACACATTTACTAGGATAATTCTGGGAAATCCCTTATCTTTCTATTGTGTTGCTTGTGTTTTAGTGAGTTGAGTTTGAGTTTATTTGGAACATGCAAGCATACAACATGATACATCACACATACAACATGATACATCACACATGCATGTATACAACATGATACATCACACATACAACATGATACATCACACATACAACATGATACATCACACATACAACATGATACATCACACATACAACATGATACATCACACATGCATGTATACAACATGATACATACAACATGATACATCACACATACAACATGATACATCACACATGCATGTATACAACATGATACATCACACATACAACATGATAAATGATAATTTGATAAATGGGTTGTACTTGTATAGCGCTTTTCTACCTTCAAGGTACTCAAAGCGCTTTGACACTACTTCCACATTTACCCATTCACACACACATTCACACACTGATGGAGGGAGCTGCCATGCAAGGCGCCAACCAGAACCCATCAGGAGCAAGGGTGAAGTGTCTTGCTCAGGACACAACGGACGTGACCAAGTTGGTACTAGGTGGGATTTGAACCAGGGACCCTCGGGTTGCGCACGGCCACTCTCCCACTGCGCCACGTCGTCCCTTACATACATCACACATGCATGCATACAACATGATACATCACACATGCATGCATACAACATGATACATCACACATGCATGCATACAACATGATACATCACACATGCATGCATACAACATGATACATCACACATACAACATGATACATCACACATGCATGTATACAACATGATACATCACACATACAACATGATACATCACACATACAACATGATACATCACACATGCATGTATACAACATGATACATCACACATACAACATGATACATCACACATGCATGTATACAACATGATACATCACACATACAACATGATACATCACACATGCATGTATACAACATGATACATCACACATACAACATGATACATCACACATGCATGTATACAACATGATACATCACACATGCAACATGATACAACATGATATATCACACATGCAACATGATACATCACACATACAACATGATACATCACACATACAACATGATACATCACACATGCATGTATACAACATGATACATCACACATGCAACATGATACATCACACATGCATGTATACAACATGATACATCACACATACAACATGATACATCACACATGCATGTATACAACATGATATATCACACATGCAACATGATACATCACACATGCATGTATACAACATGATACATCACACATACAACATGATACATCACACATGCATGTATACAACATGATACATCACACATACAACATGATACATCACACATGCATGTATACAACATGATACATCACACATGCAACATGATACAACATGATATATCACACATGCAACATGATACATCACACATACAACATGATACATCACACATACAATCTGATACATCACACATGCATGTATACAACATGATACATCACACATGCAACATGATACATCACACATGCATGTATACAACATGATACATCACACATACAACATGATACATCACACATACAACATGATACATCACACATACAACATGATACATCACACATACAACATGATACATCACACATACAACATGATACATCACACATGCATTTAGACAACATGTTACATCACACATACAACATGATACATCACACATACAACATGATACATCACACATGCATGTATACAACATGATACATCACACATGCATGCATACAACATGATACATCACACATGCATGTATACAACATGATACATCACACATGCAACATGATACATCACACATACAACATGATACATCACACATACAACATGATACATCACAATTTCCAGTTTCTATTTTCAACATGTTGGAAAAGGAGTAGGAAGAAGCAGAGCTTATTTATTCCTACCCCTTTTCTTTACATAACAGTTGCTAAAACTTTTGTTCACTTCCTGTTCTCAATGTATTCACAATGTATACTCCATAAGTAATAAGTAATCACAATAAAATTAAATAAATAAATAATTGGTGAAGTAAGTTTTATTCCATACGATGAGATAAGTACGATTATTTTGAGAATGAATGGGTGAATAAAATCAGAATGTTTATTATCATGGTTCTTTTTCTTTCTACTTTGTAAACACTTCCAGTTTGAAGAGTTTCTTGAAGTGGATGATATTAGTACATTGTTTGATTGCTTTGCTTAATCCATTCCATCATTTAATTCTACATACTGATATACTGAAGGTCTTAAGTGTTGTACGTGCATACAAATGTTTGAAATTACATTTTGCTCTAAGATTATATTTCTCTTTTGTTGAGAAGAATCGTTGTATATTCTTGGGAAGCAGGTTATAGTTTGCTTTGTGTATAATTTTTTCTGTTTGCAATTTCACTATGTGGTGGAATTTCAGTATCTTTAATTCAATAAATAAAGGGTTTGTATGTTGTCTATATCCAACATGATGTATTATTCTAACTGATCTTTTTTGTAACACTGTTAGTGAATGAAGTGTACTTTTGTAGTTATTTCCCCATATTTCTACACAGTAACTCAGATATGGTAACACTAGTGAGCAGTAGAGAATATAAACTGATTTTCGGTCCAGAACATATTTTGGCTTTATACATTATTGACGTATTTCTTGTTACTTTTATGTTGTATATTCTTTACATGAGATTTCCAGTTCAATTTATCATCAATCATTATACCTAGAAATTTGGTTTCATTTACTCTTTCAATTTCTATTCCGTCTATTTGTATTTGTGTTTGACACTTCTTTTCTACTGTTACCAAATAGCATTATTTTAGTCTTACTGAGATTCAATGATAGTCTGTTTTTGTCAAACCATTTTTTTAATTTGTTCATTTCTTCTGTTATTATTTGTATTATCCTCTTTGTGTTCTCTCCTCAACAAAACGCTGTTGTTTCATCCGCAAATAATACTAACTTTAAATCTCTTGTAACTTTACAAACGTCATTTATATAGAGATTGAATAATTTAAGTCCCAGTATTGATCCCTGAGGTACACCACAGGATATATTTAGTGTTGTAGAAGTGTGTTCGCCTAGTTTCACGTATTGTTTCCTGTTGGTTAGATAACTTCTTATCCAATTGAAGACTAACCCTCTGATGCCATATCGTTCCAGTTTTTTGATTAAAATATTGTGATTAATTGTGTCAAATGCTTTAGTTAGATCCATAAACACTGCTGCTGCACATTTTTTACTATCTATTGCATTGGTCATTTCTTCTGTGATTTCAATTAAAGCCTTTGAAGTTGAAACATTAGCTCTGTATCCATATTGGTTCTCTTCGAGTATTCTATTTTTATTTATGAAACTCTAATCTTTTATTGAACAGTTTTTCAATGATTTTAGAAATTTGTGAAAGTAAAGAAACAGGTCTATAATTTGTAAATATATGTTTATCTCCAGTCTTATAAATTGGTGCAACTTTAGCTATTTTCATTTTGTTTGGAGATGTACCTGTTTGAAATGATAGGTTACTAATATACATTAATGGTCCTGAGATCTCATCAATAACCTTTTTTATCGTATCCATATCAATTCCGTTACAATCAGTTGAAGACTTTGATTTACATTTTTTCACGATTTTAACTATTTCCTCCTGTGTCACATTTCTGAGGAACATGGAGTTGGGATTTCGCTCTATGGTATCATTATAGTCCTCAATTGAAACTGGGTCTGGAATCCTTTCTTCCAATTTTGGTCCAATATTTACAAAGTAGTTATTAAAGCTTTCGACTACTTCCTTTATGTTGTCATTATGTTTATTTCCATCTAAGACATGGGTGTGAAACTCTGGTCCGCGGGCCAAACATTGGCCCACCGTTTAATTTCATTTGGCCCTTGAGGCAATATCAAATTAACATTAGAGCTGGCCCGCCGGTAACACCACATTCACCGCTAATACTCATACTTGCCAACCCTCCCGATTTTCCCGGGAGACTCCCGAAGTTTAGTGCCCTTCTCGAAAATCTCTCTGGGCAACCATTTTCCTGATTTGCACCCGGACAACAATATTGGTAGCGTGCTTTAAAGGCGATGCCTTTAGCGTCCTCTACAACATGCCGTCATGTCCTCTTTTCCTCCATATAAACAGCGTGCTGGCCAAGTCACATAATATATGCGGCTTTCACACACACATACTTGGCCAACAGCCATACAGGTCACACTGAGGGTGGCCGTATAAACAACTTTAACACTGTTACAAATATGCGCCACACTGTGTGAAGTGAAGTGAATTACATTTATATAGCGCTTTTCTCCAGTGACTCAAAGCGCTTTACATAGTGAAACCCAATATCTAAGTTACATTTAAACCAGTGTGGGTGGCACTGGGAGCAGGTGGGTAAAGTGCCTTGCCCAAGGACACAACAGCAGTGACTAGGATGGCGGAAGCGGGAATCGAACCTGCAACCCTCAAATTGCTGGCACGGCCACTCTACCAACCGAGCTATGCCGAGCTATGAACCCACACCAAACAAGAATGACAAAACATATTTCGGGAGAACACCCGCACCGTAACACAACATAAACACAACAGAACAAATACCAAGAACCCTTTGCAGCACCAACTCTACAATATACCACCAAATCCCCGCCCACCTCATTTTAATTTTATTTTCAAATTTATTAGCCTGTGGAAAAAGTTAATGTTGGTATTTACCTCAGAAGGCTGCAAATAGAAAAGAGGCCTTAATTTTTTAAGTTAAATTCTATTTAATATACCACTGAAGTTTTTTCCTTTGTTTTTTAAAAGTTGATTTTGCACTATTACGTTATATAAGCTCTGCCTGTTCCATGGGAGGAAGCCTGAATACCCGGAGGGAACCCACGCAGTCACAGGGAGAACATGCAAACTCCACACAGAAAGAACCCAGGATTACTCAGGACCTTCGTATTGTGAGGCAAATGCACTAACCCCTGTTCCACCATGCTGCCATATTTAAGCCTTGCTTGTTTAATATTCATTGCAAAACTTGTTTGGGTCCCTATTAAAAGGCAATGTGTTCAACCTTGGCCCGCGGATTTGTTCAGTTTTAAATTTTGGCCCACTCAGTATTTGAGTTTGACACTCCTGATCTAAGAAGTATTGGGGGTAATCCCTCTTAGTGCCATTTTTAATAATGCTATTGAGAATGCCCCATGTTGCTCTCATGTAATATTCTTTTCTACATGATCGTAGTATGTTTGTTAACTTGTTTTTATACTTTTTGTACTTAACTTCTGCCTCTGTAGTTCTTTGTACTATAAATTTTCTATATAGCGTATTCTTCTTCTTACAAGCATTGTTTAATCCTTGTGTCATCCATGGTTGATTATTCTTTCTATGTTTACTACTGAGTTGTCTCCATGGACAATGTTTGTCATAAAGTATTATGAACTTGTTTAAGAAATGTTCATATGCTTCATCAACCTCTTCTTCATTGTACACATTGTCCCAATCTTGCTTTTGTTGCTCCATTTTGAAAGCAATCATCCTCTTCTCTGTGCACAGTCTTTGAAATGTCCTTTTGTCTTCCATGTTCTTTTTGCAGTTTCCATCATATATTGTAAAAACTGGCAGATGATCCCTAAAGTCGGTTATAAGTAGACCACTTGTAGTGTTATTATCAAAATCATTGGTAAAATATGATCAATAAGTGTGGCACAGTGTCCTGTGATGCTGCTTGGCTTTGTGATTTTAGGATATAAACTGATGCTGTACATTGTATCAATGAAGTCATCAATAGACCTTTGCTTGTTAGGGTTCAATAAGTCAATATTAAAGTCACCACATAAGAAAATTATTTTTTGACCATTGTCCATGTAAGTTGCCTTGATCCATTCTTCAAATGTTTCTATACTTGACTTAGGTGATCTATATATACAACTGATTACTATGTTTTTGCTATTTTCCTGACATATTTCAATGGTAATACATTCTAAGATATTATCTATAGCTAATGACATGTTTTTTAACACTTTGAGGTTCGGGTTCTTCATCACATACACAACTACTCCTCCTCCATTTTTGTTGGCTCTGTTGATGTAGTTTAGTTCATATCCTTCCAGATCAAAATCTATTCCTTTTTTTATCATCAATCCATGTTTCTGTGACGGCGATCACTTTGAAGGGTTTTTTGATGTATTTCAAAAAGTTCTTAATGTTGTTGTAGTTTGCATACAAGCTTCTGCTATTAAAATGAACAATTGACAATTTGTTATCACTTTTAATGATGCTATTGTATTGCTCATCTTTGTAATAAAAACAATTATTACTAATGTGGGGGAAAAAAATTGTATCTGGATCTATATCGTTTTCCAAATCCTTGTTTTTGTGCTCTTTGTTGCAGAAGTTTTGTACTTCCATATTTCCTTGCTCAACAATCTTTGATGTCGTTTCAATAATGTCTATAAGTGTAGATGGATGCAGTCCTGAATCTAGGTCTTCTTTTTTAGTCGTCCCTTGCAGCGTAGTAGTGTTGATGTTGAATTTAGGTGCTTGTTTTCTGCCAGAGTCCATTATCATCGTTGTTGTGGAAGCTGTGTAAACTTCAAATTTGTCCAGGTCTTTGATGTCATTGACAACAATTACTCTTGCCTCTGGACCTCCATTCAGCTTGATGTAGATTTTACAGTTGGCGCTCCAAGTTCCCTGGATTTTTCCCTGCTTTCTCAAGTCGCGTGCTTTCTTGGCGATTCCAGCATTATGTTTAGTGAGATGCTCATTCATGTACACATTTGTTCCCTTCAGCTTCTTTCCCTGTCTCAGCAATGCCATTTTAGATGTTCTGTTTACGAGTTTCACGAGCATGACTGGAGTGGCGTTGTTGTCTCTTCTGTTCAGTGGGATGCATGTTTCGATGGTATTAATGTCGATTTCAATTTCCTTCGATTGCAGAAAGTTGACCACTTGCTGTTCTGCCGAGACAAGGTCCATTTCATCTGGTTCACCTTCATTATTCACAGCCTTCGCATAGGATCTTGGTTTAATTCGGTGCCCTGTCACCATGATATCATTCATTCGTTTATCCTGCTCCATTTCATCTATGATATTCCACAGCATGGAGTTGTCTTCTTGAAGGGTCTTCATTTGTTGGCGCATATCTTCTTGAAAGGTCTTCAATTGTTGGCACGTATCAGAGACTTCATTTTTTCTGGTGATGATTTGAGTTTGCAGACTTTTCACATCTTGTTTGTGTTCTTCCATTGCTTTTTTCAGATCTTTTTTTATTTCTTTCATTTCTTTCCAATCTTCTTTTAATTCATGGAGTATTTTTAGTAGTACTCCTTCTTGATTCCCATCATGTCCTGTTTCCAGTCTCAAATCTTGGTCCCAGTTGTGTCCTGTGTCGGCTGACACCGAAGGTTTTGGGTTTCAGTCTTCTCTTTAACTTTTGGCATCGTGGCAGATCGATGACATCAGTGACTCTTGTGTCTTAAACGGCAGTTACTTTAGCAACTTGCAGCACGTTTAACTTGTTTGTTCCAACAATGCGTGCATTGCGTTGTTCACAGATCGATTTCAGGTGTTAGTCTGTCAACTTATAACTCTGCGACGTTGGAAGCACTTTAAAACAGCTGTAAACTCGCCGTAGCTTTTGGTTGCTAGGCAACCGCTTTGAGCTGCGGTAAGGCGCCGATGGCTTGTGGCAAACGTCTCACCCAACTTGCCTTATTTCGGCGTATCAGTGCCTCACAACTGACCAAAATGAGGTCAAGGATGCCAGGTGACTCTCCTGTGGCTGTGATCGCAAATCAGTGGTCAAAATCTTCAAAATAAAGAAAAAGTCCGGTAGCAAAAGCGGAGCCTTTTTCTTTTGTGTCCTTTCTCATGAACAGGAAGTGACGTATTAGTGAGTTTAACATTATCTGATAGTCGGAGGGGTGTGTCCACGGGTGTCTTGAGGCCAGTCTCTGAGGGAAGTCGACGGCAGCTGTATGGACGGCGCAAGCTTAGCTGATCTCCGGTAAGAAGTGACTTTTTAACCACAATTTTCTCACCGAAACCTGCTTGACCGCTCTGATCCATAGTAAAGTTTCACCTCCGGGAATTTTAAACAAGGAATCACCGTGTGTTTGTGTGGCTAAAAGTTAAAGCTTCCCAACTGCATCTTTCTACTTTGACTTCTCCATTATTAATTGAACAAATTGCAAAAGATTCAGCAACACAGATGTCCAAAATACTGTGTAATTATGCCGTTAAAGCAGACAACTTTTAGCTGTGTGTGGTGCACCGCTAATATTTCCTTACAGTCCGTGACGTCACGCGCGTGCGTTATCATTCCGTGACGTTTTCAACAGGATACTTCGGCGGGAAATTTAAAATTGCAATTTAGTAAACTAAAGTGGCCGTATTGGCATGTGTTGCAATGTTAATATTTCATCATTGATATATAAACTATCAGACTGTGTGGTCGGTAGTAGTGGCTTTCAGTAGGCCTTTAAATGAGTGCTTGTGTCAGAGTCTTAAGTGTATTTCTACCCACCAGCGGGGTGATCCTACTATATAAGAAGTAAGGGTGTACGGAATGCCGGTATTGGTAAAGTACCGTGATACTATCCATCCATCCATTTTCTACTGCTTGTCACGTTTGGGGTCGCGGGGGGTGTTGGAGCCCATCTCAACTGCATTAATCATATTCGGTACTAAACCGCCTCTAAAAAGTACTACTTCTATGTTTACATCACAATGTTTTGCCATCACATCTTCTTTCGTTTTTTTATTTGTAATTATTTATATTATGTTTATAAACTCAGGAAAAATGTCACTGGACACATGAGGACTTTGAATATGACCAATATATGATCCTGTAACTACTTGGTATCAGATTGATACCCACATTTATGGTATCATCCAAAACTAATGTAAAGTATCCAAACAACAGAAACATAAGTGATTATTACATTTTAACAGAAGTGTAGGTAGAACATGTTAAAACAGAAAATAAGCAGATATTTACAGTTAATGAACAAGTAAATTAATAATCCATTTTTTACCACTTGTCCTTAATAATTTTGACCTAATAATAATAGAATATAAATGACACAATATGTTACTGCATACGTCAACGGACTAAATTAGGAGTTTTTCTTTATATACTTACTACTAAAAGACAAGTTGTCCAGTATGTTCACAAACTTGCAATAGGAAACATGTTTGATGTACCCCCAAAACATTTTTTATTTAAAAAAGCCAATAATGCACTTTTCTGTGATCCCTTTTTTTTAGAAAAGTATCAAAATCCATTTTTGTAAAGGTCCCGGTACCAAAATATTGTTATTGGGACAACATTAGTAAGAATATAATTTGTCGGTTGATTCTTTCACTACCTGAGTAGTCATTTTTTCACTGGAGAGATTAGTCTCTACGATGCAGCCAAGAAAGTTAATCTAATTTTTGTTTGTTATAATATTGTCGCCCACTTTGACTGTGAAGTTGTCTACTTTTCTGAGGTTAGGAATTGACCCAAAGACCTGTGTACTTGCAAGTACCGAGGCAAGTCTTATTTCGGCAGTTTGTCATTGAAAGCCTTGCTAGTCTAGGTCTTGAGGATTCTAGCTTCTCTTGTATTGTGGCCGTTAGCCTCGGTTCTGTTCTTCATGGGTACAGAAAATGATGGAATGATCACTTAAGCCGCATACAGTAGTTCCACTTGTGGTGATTTGAGACTGGTCAGAAGTAACAAGGAGGTCTATGAAGGTTTAACAGGACTCACTCACCCTGGTAGTTTGCTTAATGAGCTAAGTGAGACTATGTTGGTGGCACAGTTTAGTGAAGGTTTTAAAAATGGGTGCATCCTTTCAGGACATATCAGTGTTCCAGTCCCCAAGAAGTAAACCTGTATCAACATGTTTACATAAAACTCACACAGTCACTAAATACATTTTATACTGTAAACAAATCTAATCAAAGTTATAATTTCACTTCTTAAATCTGACTTACAAGTATCAATAAGTGAACGTAAACAATTATTTTCAATAACTAAAGTAGTCAAAACTTGAATTATTAAAAGAACATAAAGGTGACTGACTTTCCTTCAGCGTGTCGTAGATGGTCTCCAATTCCTAAAGAGGAATTGTTGATGGAGATACTCCATAAAACAGCACATAGTAAAACATGTTTTGGTAAAAGTTCCTTTTGGCCCAGCCAACAAAATGACCTCAAGAAAGTATGTTGCATGATAACAAAAACATACCATGAATGTTTTTTTTGTTTTTTTAGTGATTTTGGAATTATATTTTTTTTATTTCCATGATATTGAAGTTATGGTAATGACAATATCATTATAATATTATGGTTAAGTTTACAGATAAAGTTTAGGTGTCATAGACCGTATACACAAAACAATATTTACCCACTTTACATCAGTGAAGTTAAGAATGCTTCAATCAATCCTGCCTCGTACTTATACAAACTTTTCAAATTGCCCCCCATCAAATTTCCAAGTCTGTTTTTGTACTCACTGTACCACTTTTGAATAATTTTTAGGAAAAAAGTAGGTATTTCCAGTGTTTTTATTGGTTGTTTTGCTACACACTTTTAACACAACACACAAAAGAACACAAATCATGTCATTGTGTTAACAGTGTCAGTTCAAAACTATTTCTATACTCTCTTTATCTTATTTACTTATTTACCCAACAGACGTCCAGCAGCCTCCTCACATTAAAGAGGAAGAAGAGGATCCACAGCCCCCACACATTAAAGAGGAAGAGGAGGAAGTGTGGATGAGTCAGGAGGGAGAGTGTCCTATAGGGCAGGAGGAGGCTGATGTCAGCAAGTTTCCACTGACTGTTGTCTCTGTGAAGACTGAAGAGCATGAAGACAAACCACCTGAGTCCTCACAGCTTCATCACAGTCCAAGTAAGCACAACATTATACAAGATTATACAAGAATGACAAACACATTTCAGGAGGACATTCTCACAGTAACACAACATAAACAGAACAGAACAAATACCCACAATCCAATGCATCCGTGACTATTCCTGGCTACATTATGCACCCCGCTAGCACCAAACCCTGCCCCCCCCAACCCCGCCCACCTCAAGCGACACACGGGGGGGGGTTGGTGCCAGCGGGGTGTATAATATAGCCGGGAATGGTCACGGATGCCTGGGATTGTGGGTATCTGTTCTGTTCGGTGTTACTGTGAGGATGTCCTCCCGAAATGTGTTTGTCATTCTTGTTTGGTGTGGGTTCACAGTGTGACGCATATTAGTATGAGTGTTTAAGTTGTTTATATCACAACCTTGAGTGTAACCTGTGTGGCTGTTGACTATATGCCTTGCAATCTCGTACGTGTGATGACAGAAGCGGTGAAATGCATGCGTCGGGCTGGCACACAGATAGCATGGTGTAAAAGCGGGCGCGATGACATGTCGCAGAGGATGTTAAAAGTAAAGCCATCACGGCGCGCCCTCAATATTGTAGTCCGACTGAAAATCGGAGACTATTAGCCCCGGGTGATGTCCGGGAGATGCACCAAAATAAGGAAACCTCCCGAAATAACCAAGGGGGTCGGTGATTATGCAGCTGAGCCTCATCAGAGTGGCCAAAGAGCTGCATGCGGCTCCGGAGCTGCGGGTTGCCCACCCCTGTTCTAGATGTATTAAGAGTTTATTTACAACATTAATAATATATACATACTATGCCAAATTAAAAAAGGTAAGCTTTTAGTAAATTTGTTTGGGATTCTGTTTTTTGTAATTGGTTTTCAATCTTCATTATTTACTTCAAGTTATTACAATACCTCTGTCTCTCTCTCTTATGTATGTATGTATATATATATATATATATATATATATATATATATATATATATATATATATATATACATGTGTAGGTGTGGGAAAAAAACCACAAGACTACTTCATCTCTACAGATCTGTTTCATGAGGGGTTCCCTCAATCATCAGGAGATTTTAATGGAAGTATTCACATACAATGGTTTATATAGAGCACAGAGTGGGTGGGTACAAGCAGGCGTAGGGTGTGGTGATTGGCTCATGTGTTACCTAGGAGGTGTTTCCGTCTGTGACGACATGTTGAAATGATTTCACTGCGCTTGTTGAGGGATGATAGATCTGGATGATATATAATAAACAGTTTCTCTTTTAAGCATAAGTTGCATCTTTTATTACCACTGTTGTAAGGTGTGCTGGATGCAAGAATTTGCCATGTTATTGAATATTCAACATTATTGTCTTTGAGGTTCCAAATGTGCTTGCTGAGTTCTGTAGAATTCTGCAAAGTCTGGTTTTTAAAGGAGGCATTGTGATTATTCCATCTTGTTTTGAACGCTCCTTCGGTTAATCCTACGTATGTGTCGGATGTGTTAATGTCCTTGCGTATTACCTTTGCTTGGTAAACGACTGATGTCTGTAAGCACCTTCCGTTGAGAGGGCAATCAGGTTTCTTGCGACAGTTACATTCATTATTGGTTTCAGAGTCGTTTAGTCTAGGGGTAGGCAGGACTGCCTACCCCCAGACTAATAATGAATGCACTATTCTCCGGATAATCCAATCAAAACATATATATATATATATATATATATATACACACACACACACACACACAGGACTGTCTCAGAAAATTATAATATTGTGATAAAGTCCTTTATTTTCTGTAATGAAACTAAAAACATGGAAATGTCAGACATTCTGGATGCATTACACATCAACTGAAATATTGCAAGCCTTTTATTATTTTAATATTGCTGATTATGGCATACAGCTTAAGAAAACTCAAAAATCCTATCTCAAAAAATTAGAATATTTCCTAGGACCAAGTAAAACAAAAAGATTTATAATAGCAAAACAAAATCAAACATTTGAAAATGTCAAATAATGCACTAAGTACTTGGTTGGGAATCCTTTCGCATGGATTACTGCATCAATGCGGCGTGGCATGGAGGCAATCGGCCTGTGGCATTGCTGAGGTGTTATGGATGCTCAGGATGCTTCGCTAGTGGCCTTAAACTCATTAGCATTATTGGGTCTGGTGTCTTACAGCTTCTTCTTCACAATACTCCACAAATTCTCTAAGGGGTTCAGGTCAGGGGAGTTGGCAGGCCAATCGCGGACAGTAATGCCATGGTCAGTACACCAGTTACTGCTGGTTTTGGCAGATCATGCTGGAAGATGAAGTCATCATCTCCATTGAGCTTTACAACAGATGGAAGCATGGAGTGCTCTTGGTACACAGCTGCATTGACTCTAGACTTGATTAAACACAGTGGACAAAAACCAGCAGCTGACATGGCTCCCCAAACCATTGCTGACTGTGGGAACACACTGGATTTCAAGCAACTTGGATTTTGCTCCTCTCCAGCTTTCCTCCAGACTATAGCGCCTTGACTTCCAAATGAAATACAAAATTAGCTTTCTTCTGGACTCTGGACCACTCTGCATAACAGTGTGGTACGCCAGCTGCACTGAAGCAGACAAACAGGCGAATTAGAGGGTCATAAAGTCTGCACAAAAAATTATCGGCTGCCCCCTCCCCTCCTTGAAGCATTTACATAACTCCCGTTGCCTCAAGAAAGCAAAAACCATCACCAAAGACAGCACACACCCTGGCTACCACCTGTTCCACCTGCTACCATCAGGCAGGCGCTACAGGTGCTACAGGTGCATCAGAGCCAGAACAAACAGGCTCAGAGACAGCTTCTTCTCCAGAGCTGTCACCATGTTAAAATCTAACTTATAATAATAATAATAATTCACCCCTGTACAATATCATGCCCTAATACCCTACTGTGCAATACTGATTGGTATTTATTACTTCCGTACTCTTGTCTTGTTCTGTATATTGTACAGTATTTTGTATTTCTACAGTGTGCTGTATATTGTACAGGATTGCTTGTTATTTTTATTGGATAGTTGTCTGTTTATTTCAATTGTTAGTTTTTCCTTTATTACCTCTTGTGTTATTTATTTCACCCCATATTTGTTCCCACAACCGCCACTCAAGTTGGAGTCTTTAATCTCGTTATATGCAAATATAATGACAATAAAGTCTATTTTATTCTATTCTATTCTAATTAGGCTTGCACGCTGTCAATTCAGGATATAGGGGGCGCTAAAGGCAGTGCCTTTATGGCACTCCCTGAATATTGTTGATCCGGTAAAAATTGACAGGGGCTTCGAGAGAATTGGTGCCCTGAAATTCAGGGGTCTCCCGGGAAAATTGGGGACGTGGGCAAGCATGACCTATCAAGCGCCGTTCAGATTAAACTCATGGGCCGCACCAACATAAAATTGTCACATCAAAGCGCGCGCCGCATAATAACGTTTCGCGGAACGCAATTTTGCCCGCGGGCCGCATGTTTGAGACCCCTGCTCTAAACCTAAACCAAAATCATAATGATCAAAGACGTCCAGCACATTAAGGTGAGTTAAAGTTCATGAAAAGTTTTACTGTCAAGCTCTTACAAACTGTTCTCAAACTCCACACACATCATTGTTTTTGTTTTTCAAGATATAGATGGATGCTGTCTTTTTAATGTAGGTGGAGAAAATGAATAACTTTATAGGGGTGGGCCAAAGAAAAGGTAAACTAAATAAATGCATAACGTGGAGTGCTGTCTATTTGGCCTAACTCACCTGTGAATAGTTTGAATACTGCAAACTTCAATAAGTAACACCTCATTTGTGTTGTATGTTCTGCAGACGTCCAGCAGGTGTCAGCAGAGAGTCATGAAGAGATTCCCTCCAAGCAGCAGGAGTGGAGCTCCAGTGTGGGACAGAAGAAGCTCGAGCCCACTCATATAGAGGAAGAAGAGGAACTGTGGGAGCAGCTTCCAAGGTTGGAGGAGGTTAATGACGAAGATGATATAAAGTCAGAACCAGACAGCATCTTTGCTCCACTGTCAGACATGGACCACATGATGTCAGACTCTTCTGATCACAGTGACCACATCCAAAAACCTTTGAAGAGTAAAAATGACTCTGAAGGTGATACGAGACATCAAAATAACAGCAAACACTTTGACTGCTCTGAATGTGAAAAATCTTTTAGACATAAGAGTAATTTTACAGTACACATGAGAACACATACTGGAGAGAAACCTTATACTTGCCCTGTTTGTAAGAAGAGTTTCTCCAGAAAGCAATACATGACCACACACATGACAATACATACTGGAGAGAAACCTTTTACTTGCTCTGTTTGTAAAAAGAGTTTCCCCAGAAAGAATGACATGACCACACACATGAGAACACATACTGGAGAGAAACCTTTTGCTTGCTCAATTTGTGCTAAAAGATTCAACGCTAAGAGTATCATGACATTACACATGAAAATACACACAGGTGAGAAACCTTTCACTTGCTCTGTCTGTAAGAAGAGCTTCACCAGAAAGCATCACATGACCACACACATGAGAACACACACTGGAGAGAAACCTTTTACTTGCTCTGTCTGTAAGAAGAGTTTCTCCATGAAGCCTGACATGACCACACACATGAGAATACATACTGGAGAAAAACCTTTTACTTGCTCTGTTTGTAAGAAGAGTTTCTCCACAAAGCGTAACATGACCACACACATGAGAACACACACTGGAGAGAAACCTTTTATTTGCTCTGTTTGTAAGAAGAGTTTCTCCAGATGGCAACACATGACCACACACATGAGGACACACACTGGTGAGAAACCTTTTCCTTGCTCTGTTTGTAAGAAGAGTTTCTCCATGAAGCCTGACATGACCACACACATGAGAATACATACTGGAGAGAAACCTTTTACTTGCCCTGTTTGTAAGAAGAGTTTCTCCAGAAAGCAATGTGTGACCAAACACATGAGAACACACAATGGAGAGAAACCGTTTGTGTGATAAAACAATCAGGTTTAAGTATCAGGTCAGTAAACACAAGTGTGTAACAGTCATGGAAGCTGCAGGGATTTAAAAACACTTATAAACAGTGATTGTGCTAAATGTACTTTAAAAACACAGCATGATTAATATGAACGTATATTTTATGTTCAATGTTGTGCTTCTTATCTTCTACTCTTATATGTTGTCCTGTAATGACTTTTTAAGTTGTGTGCATTTATTGAATATTATATATGTTGCTAAATTTTTATTCTATTTTCCCATTGTTAAAGAGAGGTCATCTTATTTTTTATTTTTTTTTTCCAACACATTTTCTCCATTGCACTTTATTGATGTTATTTTCCAATTAAAAGTATGAATTAATAACATTGTTAAAACAATTTGGACCCTAAGTTCGGACACAGATTCATCGTCATCATCATCATCATCATCAGAATACTGGATGAAACTTTAACATTACTTTTTTTAATATAAGTGTGACCTCAATATTCCTCGATAATAAGACTAAAAATATAGATTTAAGTACCATATTAGAGTGCCTCTTGTAGTATTCCACCTCGCCACATTGTGAGAAGTGGGGGCTAGCAGTTGCATGTTTTTATCATGTTTTATCAGCGAGGAAGACAGCATTTGTCTTTACTTTTTTGTCAGATTCAAGTTTTAATGTTCTTTTCATTAATAAATTAATCACTATGGCTGGCAATATTAAGGATTATTTATAGATATTTAAGAACAAATTCCCTCTTTGACAGGTAGCAAAATGACTCCACAAAATGTGAACTAGCAGCTGACTCAGTAAATATTTTTTAAATTTTCTAATTAGTTAACTATAAAGAGTAACATCCATCCATTTTCTACCGCTTATTCCCCTTTGGGGTCGCGGGGGGCGCTGCTGCCTACCTCAGCTACAATCAGGCGGAAGGCGTTGTACACCCTGGTCAAGTTGCCGTCTCATCGCAGGGCCAACACAGATAGACAGACAACATTCACACTCACATTCACACATTAGGGACCATTCAGTGTTGCCAATCAACCTATCCCCAGGTGCATGTCTTTGGAAGTGGGAGGGGCCTATCCCCAGGTGCATGTCTTTGGAGGTGGGAGGGGCCTATCCCCAGATGCATGTCTTTGGAGGTGGGAGGGGCCTATCCCCAGGTGCATGTCTTTGGAGGTGGGAGGGGCCTATCCCCAGGTGCATGTCTTTGGAAGTGGGAGGAAGCCGGAGTACCCAGAGGGAACCCACACATTCACGGGGAGAACATGCAAACTCCCCACAGAAAGATCCTGAGCCCGGGATTGAACCCTGACTACTCAGGACCTTCGTATTGTGAGGCAGACACACTAACCCCTCTTCCACCGTGAAGCCTTAAAGAGTAACATGACGGTGGAAATTTCACAATAATTCACCAAAAATCGGAAATTGGGAATGATTTCTTAAGATGCAGACGAACCAGGTGGCACCATGCAGTAAAAAAAAACGGATGTTTTTGATAAACGAACAAAAACCGAGAGCAACAGGGAACTGTGAAGACAACAAAACAAACCGCTGAAACCCAGCAAAACTCTCACAGGAAATGTGGAGCAGACGGCGTCCACAAAATATGTGCGTACTCGAGCTTGACATCAAAAAGGATAGTCACCCGTGAACAAAGAATAATGTCCGGACAACAAAGGTAGCAAGAGGATCAATTGAAATAGTCTTGATTGCAAACAGAAAAAAGGTGAGGGGAAATGCTCGGGGACAGAAGTGAAGCTGCCACGGGAAAACACCAACAAAACTGGGAGAGCCACCAAAATAAAAGCACAGGACAGGAATTCAAACATTAAACAGCGGAAAACACGAACAAAATGTGAACAAAATTTGCCAGATGTGACAAATGGAGTGTCAGAAATGAGCTGAGCCAAGATTGACAGGCTGGATAATGAGGGAGAAGCAATCTAGTGTCATGTCAGCACACTGGGACTGGAAGGCAGGATTCACACAATCTTCTTCTCACTTCTCTCTCATGTGGAGACTACAGTCCGCATGACAGAAGTCACTACTACAACTACTCTTATTTCATTTAAATGTATTTTTTACTTACAAATTATTATTATTATTGTTTTTTTCATGGACATCCATCATCTGACATTGTTATCCATTACATCATATGTGCATACATCATACATCTATTGTCTGCCTGAAAGATCAAAATATTATTTTTTGTTTATTTCCCAACGATGACACCTGCACCCCTCCGCCACAAAAAAAGAAAGACAGCAAAAAAACGAAAACAAAAAACAAAGTAATAATAATATTAATAACAAATAATATAAACAGATAAAACTATATACATATAGGGAGTAATCTTTTTTTTTTTTAAAACAGTTTAATCACTAATTAGAAAAAAAATTAGTCTTATGTGGCGTGACATAATCAACCCAGTATTCCCAGTATGAAGTAAATATCTCTAGTTTATAAATAATAAAAGCTGTTATCTCCTGTGTTTTATAAATGTCCATTGTGATTTCCATCCATTTCTTCAAAGTCGGGCTCTCCTGTAATATCCATTTCCTGGTAATGCTCTTTTTACAAACCACTAGTAGGATATTCATGAAGTATTTCTCTTTTTTCAGCCAATCCTGAGGTGCGATGTGTGAAAAACAGAATGTTACTTTCAAGGGGTGATTTGAAAATATCCTGTAGAGCTTGGTGTATCTCTTTCCAATAGTCCTTTATGGCAGAGCAGTCCCAGAAAACATGCTAGTGGTTTGCCTTTAGATTCCCACAATTTGTCCAACAGGCAGGGGAGTTGTTATCATACTGAGACTTCTGAGAAGGTGGAATAAAACTTTCCCAGCCAAACTCTCCACTTGGGTGAGCTGCTACAAGTCCATTGATATCTCCATTTCATTGTCCATTCTTCCTCAGATGTAGTTATCCCTCCTTCCTTCTCCCATTTTGTTTTAACATATGAAGTTAAATATGATTTCTTATACAAGCATGAAACACTTCTATCAATAGTTTCTGAATTATATGCTTTTGTAAACAGTTCAATGAAACAAATGCTTGTCTTTGTTACATTTTTCACCTTCATATTAACAAAATGCTGCAACTGCAGATATTGATATAAGTCTTGTTTTTTTTTAAAATGTGTCCTTTTAAAGGGGAACATTATCACAATTTCAAAAGGGTTAAAACAATAAAAATCAGTTCCCAGGGGCTTGTTATATTTTTTGAAGTTTTACTCAAAATTTTACCGGTCTCGGAATATCCCTAAATAAAGCTTTAAATTGCCTTATTTTCGCTCTCTACGAAGACACTGGCCATTTCCCTGTGACGTCACACAGTGCTGCCAATGTAAACAAACAGTGGCGAATACCACAGCAAGATATAGCGACATTAGCTCGGATTCACACTCGGATTTCAGCGATTTAAGCGATTCAACAGATTACGCATGTATTGAAACAGATGGTTGGAGTATGAAAGTATTGAAGAAGAAACTGAAGCTATTGAGCGAATAGCTATTGACGCTATTCATAGCCATAGCATGGCCGAGTAGCTGCGTTAGCATCGCCGGTAAAATGTGCGGACCAAACGATCAGGACTTTCGCATCTTGTGACACTGGAGCAACTTAAATCCGTCGATTGGTAAGTGTTTTTTTCACATAAAATGTGGGTGGAAGGAAACGTAATATAGTTGCAAATGCATCTGCAGGTTATCCATACATCTCTGTGCCATGTCTGCTTTAGCACCGCCGGTAAATAGCATGTTAGCATCGATTAGCATAGCATGTTAGCATCGATTAGCTGGCAGTCAACATCAACAAAACTCACCTTTATGATTTCGTTGACTTTATCGTTGCAAATGCATCTGCAGGTTATCCATACATCTCTGTGCCATGTCTGCTTTACAACCGCCAGTAAATAGCATGTTAGCATCGATTAGCTGGCAGTCATGCCGCGACCAAATATGTCTGATTAGCACATATGTCAACAACATCAACAAAACTCACCTTTGTGATTTCGTTGACTATCGTTGCAAATGCATCTGCAGGTTATCCATACATCTCTGTGCCATGTCTGTCATCGCCGGTAAAATGTGGAGACACTCTGGCACATTCAATGGGGGTCTGGCGGCAGACACTTTGGCATCTTGGGGCCAGTGGTGCAACTTGAATCCCTCCCTGTTAGTGTTGTTACACCCTCCGACAACACACCAACGAGGCATGATGTCACCAAGGTTCCAAAAAATAGTCGAAAAAACGGAAAATAACAGAGCTGAGACCTGGTCTTTGTAATGTGTTGAAAATGAAAATGGCGGCTGTATTACCTCGGCGACGTCACATTCTGACGTCATCGCCTCCAGCGCAATAAACAAAAAGGCGTTTAATTCGCCAAAATTTACCCATTTAGAGTTCGGAAATCGGTTAAAAAAATATATGGTATTTTTTCTGCACCATCAAGGTATATATTGACGCTTACATAGGTCTGCTGATAATGTTCCCCTTTAATAGTTTCAAAACTGAGCATTTTTTAATCTTTCATTACACTACATGAAGCTGAATTATTTTTGTTGATCTCTATTGGCAGAGTTTGAAATCGGTACAGCAGTCTTGGAAGTGCATTCCTTTTAATACAATCAATTCTACAGCTAAGGCGAAAAAAAGGAATTAAGTTCCATCGTGCTATGTCATCTTTTATTTTCTTATGTATGGGTAGATAATTTTATACTGATAATGTTGTTATATATTTTGATAAAATGAGGCCCAGGTATTTAAAAGACATATCAGGGGGTATATATATATATATATATATATATATATATATATATATATATATATATATATATATATATATAGTCTCCATCCATTTTGGATGGAGACAATAGCTAAGTAAAACTTGAACTATAGAGATTAAAAAAACAATATAAGAAAATATTCCTTTGTGTGTGATTTTTGTACATAATTTCACTGCTTCTGGGTTATAATTATACGAGAGGAGTTGAGTTTTACCGATGTTGATTTTATATCCTGATAATAGACCCTACCGTTCAAATGAGTGCATTCATTTAGGAAGAGAGTATGTTGGGTGCCAGAGGAAGACTAAAATGTCATCCACATCTGGCCAATTTATACTCTCTCCCTTTAATTATGATTCCTTTAGAATTTCTCTAATCTGTTATTAATAGATTCTTCACAGAGAATCTTTGTTTACAAACTGAGCACTTGATTTTCCAGTGTGCATTCTTTTGTTTATCAAGTTTTTCTTAGAGCATCTTTTTTTTTTTTTTTTTTTCACAAACTGAGCACATTAATGGTTTGTCTCCATGTGTGCATAGAATCTTAAACTCTTCAACACAGAATCTTGTATTACAAACTGAGCTCATTAATGTGTTTTTCTCCTGTGTGAATTTGTTTGTTTATCAAGTTTTGTTTACACAGCATCTTTGTAACAAACTGAGCACATTAATGGTTTTTCTTCAGTGTGCATAATTTTTTCTGTTATCATACGTTTCTTCACAGATAATATTTTTATTACAAACTAAGCACATTTATGGTTTTACCCAGTGTGTAATTTGTTTTATTTGTTATCAATAGTTTCTTCACAGATAATCCTTTTTTTTTACAAACTGAGCACATGAGTGTTTCTCCAGTGTACATTATTTTGCTTGTTATGTTTTTTTCCAGAGCATCTTTTATTACAAACCGAGCACTTTAATGGGTTTTCTTTAGTTTGTATTTTGTCTGTTATCAAAAGTTTCTTCACGCAGAATCCTTTTTCACAAACTGAGTACATTAATGGTTTTTCCCGAGTGTGCATTCTTTTGTTTGTTAGCACTTTTTTTTACAGAGCATCTTTTATCACAAACTGAGTACATTAATGTTTTTTCTTCAGTGTGCATTATTTTGTTCATCAAGTTTTTTCACAAAGACTATTTTATTACAAACTGAGCACAATAATGTTTTTACTTCTGTGTGTATTTTTTTAATCTGTTATCAATAGATTATTCGCAGAGAATCCTTGTTTACAAATTGAGCTTTTGAATGTTTATTCTCCAATCCGCATACTTTTGTTTATCAAGTTTTTCACAGAAAATATTTTATTACAAACTGAGCACATTAATTGTTTTTCTTCATTGTGCATTATTTTGTTCGAGTTTTTCACAGAACATCTTTAAAGGCCTACTGAAAGCCACTACTAGCGACCACACAGTCTGATAGTTTATATATCAATGATGAAATATTAACACTGCAACACATGCCAATACGGCCTTTTTAGTTTACTAAATTGCAATTTTAAATTTCCCGCGGAGTTAAAACGTGGCGGAATGATGACGTTTATGATTACGCGTGCGCGTGACGTCACAAATTGTTGGGGACATCTTGGCTCACGTCCACACACGGCTAATAGTCGTCTCTGTTCAACGCGTAATTACAGAGTATTTTGGACATCTGTGTTGCTGAATCTTTTGCAACTTGTTCAATTAATAATGGAGACTACGAAGAAGAAAGTTGTTGGTGGAAAGCAGTGGATTCAAAGATAATAATTAGTATGTGATCCTAGTTCAAATTTAACAGATTATATAAAACACCTTGTGTTTTATTTTATTGCTAGGACAGCAGGTGACCCCAGAGATCCTCGAGAGGGTTAGAGCTGGGCCAGCCAGGGTTAGTGAAGTCCCATCGTCAAGTGCAGCAGCCCCGAGATGCAGCCCAACATAGCATCTCCAGGTGTGTCTGGAATGCAAGCCAAGCTACGACCACCTCCTGCATTGTTTGATGAAGGACCAGCATCAAGTCCTTCTGATAGTGGTTCTTCCCATGTCAGCTACGTGCCGAGTGGGTCATCGACGTCGGATCCGTGTCAATCTGACGGGCCGCCAGATCCCACACGTACTCCCAAGATGCGGGAAGAGGGCGCCCACAAGGTACCGAAGTACATCATCTTTGAGTCGTGCCTCCAGAGTCTCGTCAAGTGGTGTCACTGTCCAGCCTGTGGCAGCCAGGACATAAGCCCTTCTTGGGATTGGAACGGTACACAGCTGATCATGACCATACAATGTACATCATGTGACCGGAGGAGTAGGTGGAGCAGCCAGCCAAACATTGGCCCTTATGCCGCGGGCAACATCCTGCTATCTGCTGGCATTCTCTTGGCTGGCGGATCTTCTGGCAAGGTATTGCAAGTGCTGAACAGCATGGGAGTGCAGCGTCTACACCGCCTGGAGAGGGGGAACTTCTGGTTGCCTAGTGGAAGTCACATTCAGAACATCCACAAGGACCATGGCCACCTCTTCCCAATTTGTGCTCTTGGACAACTGCACGGTAGAAGTATGCAAAAGAAATGTCTCAAACCAAGTAAGTAGGCAAATAAGTTGCCCGAAAGCAGTGAGGGAATAGCAATATTTTACTGCACATCTTTTGAAAGTGCCCTGCGTTGAGGTGGCGACTTGTACAGGCTGTACGCCGCCTTCCGCCCGATTGTAGCTGAGGTAGGCACCAGCTCCCCCCGCAAACCCAAAGGGAATAAGCGGTAGAAAAATGGATGGATGGATCTTTTGAAAGTCAAAAAATTCAGATAAACTTGTGAATAGATAACCAGTTTTCAAGTTGACTGGAACATTTTGTATAAACATTGTTCTATTTTAAATGTATGTTTAGTCTCACGCTCAGCAGTGAAACTGGAGGAGGTTGTCAACAACAAGTCCCTGCTGAAAGATATCGCCATGCTGTCGAGTAAACACCAGACTTCCAAGGTAGAGGCGTTCCATAGCCTTATCATACAGGTAAGAATTAGGCTGATTGCCTGTCGGTGGTTAGCACCTGCCACTAGGACTTTGGGGGCCAGGGAGCAAATTACTACAACAGTGGTTCTCAAACTTTTTTCAGTGATGTACCCCCTGGGAAAAAATTTTTAATTCAAGTAAATCAGAGCAAAGCATTTTTGGTTGAAAAAAAGACAAAGAAGTAAAATACAGCACTATGTCATCAGTTTCTGATTTATTCAATTGTACAGTATAACATGTACAATAATATGTTTTGGACACTCGGGTGGAGAGAGGGGCGGAGCTTTCTACCGATCACCACCTGGTGGTGAGTTGGCTGCGATGGTGGGGGAGGATGCCGGACAGACATGGGAGGCCCAAACGCATTGTGAGGGTCTGCTGGGAACGTCTGGCAGAGTCTCCTGTCAGACAAAGTTTCAATTCCCACCTCCGGAAGAACTTTGTACATGTCACGAGGGAGGTGCTGGACATTGAGTCCGAGTGGACCATGTTCCGCACCTCAATTGTCGAGGGGGCAGATCGGAGCTGTGGCCGCAAGGTAGTTGGTGCCTGTCGGGGCGGCAATCCTAAAACCCCTTGGTGGACACCAGCGGTGAGGGATGCCCTCAAGCTGAAGAAGGAGTCCTATCGGGTCCTTTTGGCTCATAGGACTCCGGAGGCAGTGGACAGGTACCGACGGGCCAAGCGGTGTGCAGCTTCAGCGGAAGCGGAGGCAAAAACTCGGACATGGGAAGAGTTCGGGGAAGCCATGGAAAACGACTTCCGGACGGCTTCGAAGCGATTCTGGACCACCGTCCGCCGCCTCAGGAAGGGGAAGCAGTGCACTATCAACACCGTGTATGGTGCGGATGGTGTTCTGCTGACCTCAAATGTGGATGTTGTGGATCGGTGGAGGGAATACTTCGAAGACCTCCTCAATCCCACCAACACGTCTTCCTATGAGGAAGCAGTGCCTGGGGAATCTGTGGTGGACTCTCCTATTTCTGGGGCTGAGGTCGCTGAGGTAGTTAAAAAGCTCCTCGGTGGCAAGGCCCCGGGGGTGGATGAGATCCGCCCGGAGTTCCTTAAGGCTCCGGATGCTGTGGGGCTGTCTTGGTTGACAAGACTCTGCAGCATCACGTGGACATCGGGGGCGGTACCTCTGGATTGGCAGACCGGGGTGGTGGTTCCTCTCTTTAAGAAGGGGGACCGGAGGGTGTGTTCCAACTATCGTGGGATCACACTCCTCAGCCTTCCCGGTAAGGTTTATTCAGGTGTACTGGAGAGGAGGCTACGCCGGATAGTCCAACCTCGGATTCAGGAGGAACAGTGTGGTTTTCGTCCTGGTCGTGGAACTGTGGACCAGCTCTATACTCTCGGCAGGGTTCTTGAGGGTGCATGGGAGTTTGCCCAACCAGTCTACATGTGCTTTGTGGACTTGGAGAAGGCATTCGACCGTGTCCCTCGGGAAGTCCTGTTGGGAGTGCTCAGAGAGTATGGGGTACCGGACTGTCTTATTGTGGCGGTCCGCTCCCTGTATGATCAGTGTCAGAGCTTGGTCCGTATTGCTGGCAGTAAGTCGGACACGTTTCCAGTGAGGGTTGGACTCCGCCAAGGCTGTCCTTTGTCACCGATTCTGTTCATAACTTTTATGGACAGAATTTCTAGGCACAGTCAAGGCGCTGAGAGGTTCCTGTTTGGTAACCGCAGGATTAGGTCTTTGCTTTTTGCAGATGATGTGGTCCTGATGGCTTCATCTGACCGGGATCTTCAGCTCTCACTGGATCGGTTTGCAGCCGTGTGTGAAGTGACCGGAATGAGAATCAGCACCTCCAAGTCCGAGTCCATGGTTCTCGCCCGGAAAAGGGTGGAGTGCCATCTCCGGGTTGGGGAGGAGACCCTGCCCCAAGTGGAGGAGTTCAAGTACCTAGGAGTCTTGTTCACGAGTGGGGGAAGAGTGGATCGTGAGATCGACAGCCGGATCGGTGCGGCGTCTTCAGTAATGCGGACGTTGTACCGATCCGTTGTGGTGAAGAAGGAGCTGAGCAGGAAGGCAAAGCTCTCAATTTACCGGTCGATCTACGTTCCCATCCTCACCTATGGTCATGAGCTTTGGGTCATGACCGAAAGGATAAGATCACGGGTACAAGCGGCCGAAATGAGTTTCCTCCGCGGTGTGGCGGGGCTCTCCCTTAGAGATAGGGTGAGAAGCTCTACCATCCGGGAGGAACTCAAAGTAAAGCCGCTGCTCCTTCACATGGAGAGGAGCCAGATGAGGTGGTTCGGGCATCTGGTCAGGATGCCACCCGAACGCCTCCCTAGGGAGGTGTTTAGGGCACGTCCAACCGGTAGGAGGCCTCGGGGAAGACCCAGGACACGTTGGGAAGACTATGTCTCCCGGCTGGCCTGGGAACGCCTCGGGATCCCCCGGGAAGAGCTAGACAAAGTGACTGGGGAGAGGGAAGTCTGGGTTTCCCTGCTTATGCTGTTGCCCCCGCGACCCGACCTCGGATAAGCGTAAGAAGATGGATGGATGGATGGATGGTAATGTTTTTTTTATATTGCTGAGTAAAATATTGAAAAAACATTGACTCATTGTCACACCTATGGATCATGTTTTGTTTTGTCATGTTATGTTTTTGATTTTGGACAATCAGTCACGTTTTGCACTTCCTGGTTTTGTTTGTTTCCATGCCAACCTCATTAGTTTTCACCTGTCACATCCCTGTTCTCAGCCTCACACCTGTTTTCACTAATAGTCACAGCTATTTAAGTCACTCTTTTTCTTGTCTTCGTCCTGGGATCTTCACACTCACACGCACCCTACCCATGCTGTCCAAACCTTTACGCCCTGTCCACAGTTCCATGCCGAGTAAGTTTATATATTTATGCCACAGTGCACTCTTTTGTTTCATGTCTTTAGTCTTGCCATCGTGCTGTTTAAGTTTATAGTTAAATGTTCTTTCATGCCCTTGAGCAGGTGTTTTTGTTTCACGTTTGTACTGTTTAGCCAAGTTTCTTCCTCTTTGTGAGCGCCCTTAGTTTGATTATTTTTGATTAGAGTGTTTAAATAAAAACATGTACCTGAATTCACGCCTGGCTCGTCCTGTAATCCCGCTGCGTCGAAGGAGCACACTCAATCCATGTCAAGGCCTGACACTCATATTGTATTGAAAGTACCTTAATGTGTCTAAACATTGTTTATGTGTGTTTAATTGTTCAATAACAAAATAAAATAAATACTCAGAACCAAAACTGGCTAGCAAATAAACTCTTATATTAACAAAAATAATGTTGAAGTCATATTACATGACATTATATAAATATGTATATTAAATATAATTTGAATAGTTGGCAAGTAAACAAAATACATTTGCCATACCTAATTGTATTATATCAATTATAACTCAACCCCACACTTTATAACATGTATTCACACTTTGTTGTGTGAAAATATTTTACACAAACTTACATTCAATTATAGTAATGATTATAATATAATAGGCTATATAACAATGTGTGTTCTGGATCTAAATTAATTCATGGAAAATAAATTGATAAACAATCTTTTTTACCTGGAAACTTATCTCCTTAAGTGTGCAAATAAAGTCTTACGTATTACTTGTATTACATTTGAATAGAACCTTATTGAGCATATTAACAAGATTATGTTAGAAAATGTGCTGAGTATGAAAAAAGTCATTTTGAATTTGCGTACAGGATGTAGAATGACGATGATCTTCACCCACCATAAAACAAAACAGGAAGATTGGAGCATGTGGAAGGAAGTTATGACTGTTATAATTTTCCACCACAAGGGGGCGATGTTGGTGTCGATATCAATGACTAGATGATCAGACCCCGACCTAAAGGCCTACTGAAAGCCACTACTAGCCACCACGCAGTCTGATAGTTTATATATCAAAGATGAAATATTAACATTGCAACACATGCCAATACGGCCGCTTTAGTTTACTAAATTGCAATTTAAATTTCCCGGAAGTTTTTTCCTGAAAACGCCACGTAATGATGACGTGTACGCTTGACGTCACAGACTGTTAGGAAATATGAGCGCTGCGCACACACACAGCTAAAAGTCGTCTGCTTTAATCGCATAATTACACAGTATTTTGGAGATCTGTGTTGCTGAATCTTTTGCAATTTGTTCAATTAATATTGCAGAAGTCAAAGTAGAAAGATGGAGTTGGGAGGCTTTAGCCTTTAGCCACACAAACACACGGTGATTCCTTGTTTAAAATTCACAGAGGTGAAACTTTACTATGGATCACAGCGAACATGGATCCCAAACGAATGTCAACCAGCAGGTTTCGGTGAGAAAATTGTGGTAAAAAGTCTCTTCTTAGGTCAGCTTGTGCCGCCCATAAAGCAGCCGTCGACTTCCCTGAGACACTGACGTCAACACACCCGTGAACACACACATCTGACTATCAGGTACTGTTAAACTCACTAAAACACTAGCAACACAATAGAAAGATAAGGGATTTCCCAGAATTATCCAAGTCCATGTGTTTAAAAACATCTGAATCCGTCCCAATGCAATCGCATTTTTTTTTTAACTTATTTTTTTTTTCTTGTCCTTGGTTATCAATATACTCAAACACGAATCTTTCATCCTCGCTCAAATTAATGGGGAAATTGTAATTTTCTCGGTCCGAATAGCTATTTTTGTTGGAGGCTCCCATTAAAATCAATGTGAGGATGTGAGGAGCCATCAACATGTGACGTCATCGTATGCGACTTCCGGTAGTGGCAAGGCTTTTCTCTTAGCAAGCAAAAGTTGCAAACTTTATCGTTGATGTTCTCTACTAAATCCTTTCAGCAAAAATATGGCAATATCGCGAAATGATCAAGTATGACACATCGTTTAGATAAGAAAATCTCATTTCAGTAGGCCTTTAAATATATATATATATATATATATATATATATATATATATATATGTGTGTGTGTAAATAAAATCCTCCATATTGGCAGCCATAGTGATTCATTTATTCAGCGGAGCAATACCACTTGGATCTGACAAAAAAGTAAACACAAATGCTGTCTTCCTCGCTGATAAAACATGAGAGCAACATGCATCTGCTAGCTCAGGATTGCCCCCACTTCTCAGTGTGGCGAGTTGGAGTACTACAAGAGGCACTCTAATACAGTGCTTAAATCTGTATTTTGATAATGATGATGATGATGATGTTGTTGTATCTGTTCAGGTGAACAAATTGATCCACAAGGGACAACAACCCTTTCCACAGACTACACACACATAATAAACATCAATCTTAGAAGCATACAACAATATATTTGAAAAAGACTTTAGGGTTGAAAGTGAAGATGTGAGGTGAAATAAGTACAAATGCAGCAATAAAAACAAGCAACTCCACTCACGGTGACTCTAAAGTTCAGTGATGTGTTGCTAACTTCAGCCTTTTTCTTCTTTGTTGATGTTTTGCTGTAGTTAACATCCATGATGTAACAATGCTGCTCATCTACTAGAGTCCACATTTTGTGAAATAAAGATGACAATGAGAAAATCAAATAAATTAGTAGCTACATACATGATATTCAATACATGCACACAACTTAAAAACTCCAGGACAACATATAACAGTAGAAGATGAGAAGCACTACATACATCATCAAATATACATTCATATAAAAGGGTAACATTATCACAATTTCAGAAGAGTTAAAACCAACAAAAATCAGTTCCCAGTGGCTTATTTTATTTTTCTAAGTTTTTTTCCAAATTTTTCCAATCATGGAATGTCCCGAAAAAAGGCTTAAAAGTGCCTGATTTTCGCTATCTGTAAATCCACCGTCCATTTTCCTGTGATGTCACATAGTGATGCCAATACAACCAAACATGGTGGATAGAACAGCAAGATATAGCAACATTAGCTCGGATTCAGACGTGGATTTCAGCGATTTAGGTGATTTAACAGATTACACATGTATTGAAACGGATGGTTGGAGTGTGGAGGCAGATAGCGAAAACGAAATTGAAGAAGAAACTGAAGCTTTTGAGTGAATAGCTATTGAAGCTATTCGGCGATCACCTTCTAACCGACGATTGCATCTTTTGACCACTGGAGCAACTTAAATCCGTCGATTGGTAAGTGTTTGTTTGGCATTAAATGTGGGTGGAGGGAAAGGCTGCAGGCAAATATAGCTACAAATGTACATACAGCTAGCCTAAATAGCATGTTAGCATCAATTAGCTGGCAGTCATGCCGTGACCAAATATGTCTGATTAGCACATAAGTCAATAACATCAACAAAACTCACCTTTGGGATTTCGTAGACTTTATCGTTGGAAATGCATCTACTTTGAGTGTCGCAGGATATCCACACATCTCTGTGCCATCTGTCGTAGCATAGCTGTCGTCGGTAAAATGTGCAGAACAAACAAGGGACTTTCGCATCTTTTGACCTTTGGTGTACTTGAATCCGTCGATTGGTATGTGTTTGTTTGACATTCAATGTGGGTGGAGGGAAAGGCTGGATGCAAATATAGTTACAAATGAGGCATAACGATGCAATATGTACATACAGCTAGCCTAAATAGCATGTTAGCATCGATTAGCATGCCATGCTAATCGATGCACACGCCACGTAAGTCAACTTGAATCCGTCCCTGATCATGTTGTTACACCCTCCAACAACACACCGACGAGGCATGATGTCTCCAAGGGACGGAAAACAGTAGTAAAAAAAAAAAAAAATAACAGAGCTGATTTGACTTGTGTGTGTAATGTGTTTGAGAAAATAGTGGATTGCTTCCCGTTGTAACGTCACAGGTGAAAGGTCATTGCTCCGACAGCGAACAATTGAAAGGCGTTTAAATCGCCAAATTCACCATTTTAGAGTTCGGAAATCCGTTAAAAAAACATATGGGCTTTTTTCTGCAATATCAAGGTATATATTGACTCTTACATATGTCTGGTGATAATGTTCTCCTTTAAAATTGCAATTTAGTAAACTAAAAAGGTCGTATTGGCATGTGTTGCAATGTTAATATTTCATCATTGATATATAAACTATCAGACTGCGTGGTCGGTAGTAGTGGCTTTCAGTAGGCCTTTAAATTTAACAGTAGAAGATGAGAGGCACTACATACAACATCAAATATACATTCATATTAAACATGCTGTGTTTTTAAAGTACATTTAGCACAATCACTAAGTGTTTTTAAATCCCTGCAGCTTCCATGACTGTTACACACTTGTGTTTACTGACCTGATACTTATGCCAGAACATCTTATCACACACAGTGCAACTAAATGGTTTCTCTCCAGTGTGTGTTCTCATGTGTCTGGTCATGACAAGATTTGTGGAGAAATGCTTCTTACAAACAGAGCAAGTAAAAGGTTTCCCTCCAGTATGTGTTCTCATGTGTGAGGACATGTTAGACTTTGTGGAGAAACTCTTCTTACAAACAGAGCAAGTAAAAGGTTTCTCTCCAGTGTGTGTTCTCATGTGTGGTGTCATGTATTGCTTTCTGGAGAAACACTTCTTACAAACAGAGCAAGTAAAAGGTTTCTCTCCAGTATGTGTTCTCATGTGTGTGATCATATGTTGCGTTGTGGAGAAACTCTTCTTACAGACAGAGCAAGACAAAAGTTTCTCTCCAGTATGTGTTCTCATGTGTGAGGACATGTTATACTTTCTGAAGAAACTCTTCTTACAAACAGAGCAAGTAAACGGTTTCTCTCCAGTGTGCGTTCTCATGTGTCTGGTCATGGCAGGCTTAATGGAGAAACTCTTCTTACAAACAGAGCAAGTAAAAAGTTTCTCTCCAGTGTGTGTTCTCATGTGTGTGGTCATGTGTTGCTTTGTGGAGAAACTTTTTTTACAAACAGAGCAAGTAAAAGGTTTCTCTCCAGTATGTATTCTCGTGTGTCTTGTAAAATCAGTCTTCAGTCTAAATGATTTCCCACATTCAGAGCAGTCCAAGTGTTTGTTGTTAGTGTGATGTCTCGTATCACCTTTAGAGTCATTTTTACTCTCCAAAGGTTCTTGGATGTGGTCACTGTGATCAGAAGAGTGTGACATCATGTGGTCCATGTCTGACAGTGGAGCAAAGATGCTGTCTGGTTCCGACTTTATATCTTCACAATGCTCTCCATCAGCTTCTGTGATGTGTTGACTTACAAGCTCCGCCCCTCTGTTCTCCTCACTTTGACTGTGATGAAGCTGTAAGGACTGAGCTTCATATTCATCATTATCCTTCACCAACCTTTGAAGCTGCTCCCACAGTTCCTCCTCTTCCTCTTTAATGTGGGAGGGGGCCTGTAGCTCCTTCTGTCCCACACTGGAGCTCCACTCCTGCTGTTTGGAGGGAATCTCTTCATGACTCTCTGCTGACACCTGCTGGACGTCTGCAGAACATAAAACACAAATGAGGTGTTACTCTATTGAAGTTTGCAGTATTCAAACTATTCACATGTGAGCTTTTTTTTTTTTTTTTTTCCAAGATGGCGCTGCTGTAGTGGCTGCTGCTATAGGCAGGATCTCTGTGCTCTTGTGTCATCCTTTTGTGTTTCCCTCTTGTTTTCATGTGTTATTATATTTTTTTTTGCTTTTTGGTCCAGGACCCTTCGGGACTGTGTGACAAGGGGTGGCACTTTCGTGACCTCTGTGGTGCTTTTTTTGTGGACTTCTGATCTGCCTCCCGGGTGCCTTTTGGCCATGGAGACCAGTTGCAGGGTCTTTGCCACACCGGAGTCTGTTTGGAGGGACTGGAGGAGATGCGGATGAGGGGACAGGACTGCGGAGCTAGCACTGAGCGCCGGGACGGAGAGGCCTCGCGGTGTCTTGGCTGGGTGAGCAGGTGTCGGACACCTCAGTCACCTTGGACGTATCCTCGCTCATCCATGCGGACTGGACACTGGTCGAGAGTGGAGTCGGCTGTCTTGGTTGCTTTATTGGGTCTGCTTCTGTCTCTGGCCATGCTCCCTCCACCCCAGCGGACGATGGTGTGGAACACCGCAGAGGCCACCAAAGTGTATATGTTTCTTTAACTTTTTATTCATGTATGTATGTAGAAGTGTCTGGTTGGATCTGCTGCTTTAATGTCTTTAATGTCCTCTGTGTTCTTTGATGTTTGATGTTTCCCTCTTACACACATGTAAGAGGGATGTGTACTATGGCTATGAGTTGTTGTTTTTTCCCTTGGCCTCAGTCTGCACCCCCTTTCCAGGGCCCAGGCTAAGACCGATTTTTATTTTATCTTATTTTAATCTTCTATTTTTTTCTCCCATTCCCCGCCCTTGTTTACCTGTATCTCATCTTTTTTGTAAGGGGCGCTGGAAGCCGGCAGACCCGTCAACGATCCTGTTCTGTCTCCCTTTAATGTTTGTCTAATCTTGAATGGGATTGTGCTGAAAATTTTAATTTTCCTGAAGGAACTCTCCTGACGGAATAAAAAAAGTACTATCTAATCCAGGCCAAATAGACAGTGATGGGCAAACTACCTGGAAAATGTAGTAAGCTAGGCTATAAGTTACTCTCCATTAAATGTAGCTAAGCTATCCTCAGAGAATTGTAGCAAGCTACACTACACGCTACACTGCAAAAGCAGCGTAAAAATACCCATCATCTCAAACAGGTAAATTCCCAAACAAAATGAAAATAGCTAAAATTGCACCAATTCATCAGACTGGAGACAAACACCAATTTACAAATTATAGACCTGTTTCTTTACTTCCAATATTTTCTAAAATCATGGAAAAACTGTCCAATAACAGATTAGAGAGTTCCACAAACCAACATAGAATATTAGATGAGAACCCATATGTATACAGAGCTAATATTTCAACTACGATGGCTGTAATAGAAATGACAGAAGAAATGACCAATGCAATAGATAGTAAAAAAAAAAATATGCGGCAGCAGTGTTTATGGATCCAACTTAAGCATTTCACACAATTAATTACAATATGTTCATCAAAAAACTAGAACGATATGGCACCAGAGGGCTGGTCTTAAACTGGATTAGAAGTTATTTAACCAACAGGAAACAATACGTGAAGCTAGGCGAACACACTTCTACAACACTAAATATATCCTGTGGTGTACCTCAGGGATCAATACTAGGACCAACATTATTCAATCTTTATAGAAAATGACATTTGTAAAGTTATAAAATATTGAAAGTTAGTATTATTTGCGGATGATACAACAGTGTTTTGTTCAGGAGAGAACACACAGAAGATAATACAAATAATAACAGAAGAAATTTAATTGAAAAGATGGTTTGACAAAAACAGACTCTCTTTGAATCTCGGTAAAACTAAAATAATGCTATTTGGTAACAGTAGAAAAGAAATGTCAAACACAATTACAAATAGACGGAATAGAAATTAAAATGATAAAAATTATAATGATTGATGATAAAATGAACTGGAAATCTCATATAAAAAATATACAACATAAAGCAGCAAGAAACACGTCAATAATGAATAAAGCAAAACATGTTCTGGCCCAAAAATCACTTCATATTCTCTACTGCTCACTAGTGTTACCATATCTGAGTTATTGTGCAGAAAAATGGGGAAATAACTGCAAAAGTACACTTCATTCATTAACTGTGTTACAAAAAAGATCAGTTAGAATAATACATCATGTTGGATATAGAGAACATTCAAACACTTTAATCATTGAATCGAAAATACTGAAATTCCACGACATAGTGAATTTGCAAACAGCTAAAATTATACACAAACCAAACTATAACTTGCTAGCCAAGAATGTACAAAAAATATTCTCAAAAAAAAGAGGAGGAAAATAATCTTAGAGAAAAATGTAATTTCAAACATTTGTATGCACGTACAACACTTAAGACCTTCAGTATATCAGGATGTGGAATTAAATGATGGAATGGATTAAGCAAAGCAATCAAACAATGTACTAATATCATCCACTTCAAGAAACTCTTCAAACCTAAAGTGTTTACAAAGTAGAAAGAAAAAGAACCATGATAATAAACATTCTGAATGTATTTCATCCATCCATTCATTTTCTAGATGTTCTTACTCATCTCACCATATGAAATGGAACTTACTTCACTGAGAATTATTTATTTATTTTTATTGTGATTACTTATGGAGTATAGCTCGGTTGGTAGAGCAGCCGTGCCAGCAACTTGAGGGTTGCAGGTTCGATTCCCGCTTCCGCCATCCTAGTCACTGCCGTTGTGTCCTTGGGCAAGACACTTTACCCACCTGCTCCCAGTGCCACCCACACTGCTTTAAATGTAACTTAGATATTGGGTTTCACTATGTAAAGCGCTTTGAGTCACTAGAGAAAAGTGCTATATAAATATAATTCACTTCACTTCACTATTGTCAATAAATTGAGAAATAGAAGTGAACAACAGTTTTAGCAACTGTTATGTAAAAGAAAAGGGGTAGGATTTAAAGGGGAACATTATCACAATTTCAAAAGGGTTAAAAACAATAAAAATCAGTTCCCAGTGGCTTGTTGTATTTTTGGAAGTTTTTTTTCCAAAATTTTACCGGTCTCGGAATATCCCTAAAAAAAGCTTTAAAGTTCTTGATTTTCGCTATTTGCGATGCGACTATCCATTTCCCTGTGACGTCATACAGTGCTGCCAATGTAAACAAACAATGGGAATAGCACAGCAAGATATAGCGACATTAGCTCGGATTCACACTCAGATTTCAGCGGCTCAAGCGATTCAACAGATTACGCATGTATTGAAACGGATGGTTGGAGTATGAAAGTATTGAAGAAGAAACTGGAGCTATTGAGCGAATAGCTATTGACGCTATTCATAGCCATAGCATGGCCGAATACCTGCGTTAGCATCGCCGGTAAAATGTGCGGACCAAACGCTCAGGACTTTCGCATCTTGTGACGCTGGAGCAACTTAAATCCGTCGATTGGCAAGTGATTTTTTCGCATTAAATGTGGGTGGAAGGAAACTTGATATAGTTGCAAATGTCTCTCCAGGTTATCCATACATCTCTGTGCCATGTCTGCTTTAGCACCCCTGGTAAATAGCATGTTAGCGTTGATTAGCGTAGCATGTTAGCATCGATTAGCTGGCAGTCAACATCAACAAAACTCACCTTTGTGATTTCGTTGACTATCATTGCAAATGCATCTGCAGGTTATCTATACATCTCTGTGCCATGTCTGTCTTCGCACCGCCGGTAAATAGCATGTTAGCGTTGATTAGCGTAGCATGTTAGCATCGATTAGCTGGCAGTCACGCCGCGACCAAATATGTCTGATTAGCACATAAGTCAACATCAACAAAACTCCCCTTTGTGATTTAGTTGACTTTATCGTTTCAAATGCATCTGCAGGTTATCCATACATCTCTGTGCCATGTCTGTTATCGCCGGTAAAATGTGCAGACACTCTGGCACATTCAATGGGGGTCTGGCGGCAGACACTATCGCATCTTCGGGCCAGTGGTGCAACTTGAATCCCTCCCTGTTAGTGTTGTTACACCCTCCGACAACACACCGACGAGGCATGATGTCTCCAAGGTTCCAAAAAATAGTCGAAAAAACGGAAAATAACAGAGCTGAGACCCAAAGTTTACAATGTGTTGAAAATGAAAATGGCGGCTGTGTTACCTCGGCGACGTCACATTCTGATGTCATCGCCTCCAGAGCGATGAACAGAAAGGCGTTTAATTCGCCAAAATTCACCCATTTAGAGTTCGGAAATCGGTTAAAAAAATATATGGTCTTTTTTCTGCACCATCAAGGTATATATTGACGCTTACATAGGTCTACTGATAATGTTCCCCTTTAATAAGCTCTGCTTATTCCTACTCCTTTTCCAACATGTTGAAAAGACAAACTGGAAATTGTGAAGTAACATGTTGGATGCTTGCATGTTCCAAATAAACTCAAACTCAACTCAACTAATACTTGGTTGGCCTTTTTTGGATGGTTATAGAGGACCTCCCATTGGCTCCATTGCAAGTGGACTTTTATTTATATTTATGAGTTAGAATTAGGGCTGGGCAATGTATGGAATATACTCCATATATCGTGGGTTTGTCTCTGTGCGCTATAGAAAATGACTATATTGTTAGTATTGGAGTATAGATTCTCACGCAGTTGCTTTTAGCCGCGGGCATTACACTACATCCTCTTCTCACTCCTTGTCTCTCCTTCTCACAGAGACATAAAACAAGCGCACCTTCTCACATACGTCACATACTGTCGCGTGTGCAACGTCATACGCCCTCGCAGAGCAGACAGGTAGCGGCATTATAACGTTAGCTGTGGTGCTAACGGTGTGGTGCGAGTGGTAATACGTGAGAAAGAAGGTGCTAATCTGGTAACAAATGAAGGAAAATTTAATTCCAAAGAAAAACAGCAGGGAGTCCATCGTCTGGCGGTGGTTTGGCTTCAAGCAGGAAGATGTTGAACAGACAACCATAATATGTCAAGTATGCGGCAAACGCGTTGCTCCAAAAAGTAGCAGCACTGCTAATGTGTAGCATCAATTTAAAATAATGAGGAGTGCTTGGAAATCTGCATGTCAACATCTCAGTTTGGTGCCACACCTGCAAAATGCCCAAGCAAACTGTGGAGAGGCGGAGCCGGCAGTCCGACAGCGAGGCAGGGCACACCCGTTGCAAGATGGCAGCGAGGAGGCTTAGACGGCGAGCAAGCAGCAAGGCGGAACGCGCCAAGATTGACGTCGCAAATATTATCAGGTGAGTAGATCGCCCAGCTGGGCACGATTAAACAATCCTGTCGCATTGTGTCAAAGGGCGGCAGCTGTGGTCGTGAGGGGAAGAGGCGAAGAGAAGTGAAGGAGCTTGAGGGAATCTGACGCTGATCGCGAGAGACTGAGAGCGCAAGGAAGAAGACGACGCACAAAGCTGAAAAGCCGGGGCGGACGAGCGGATCCTCCTCTTCCTTTTTTATGTGAGGGGGCTGCTGGACATCTGTTGGGTCAATAAGTCAATACAATTAAGAGAGAATAGAAATAGTTTTGGACTGACACTGTTAACGTGTTAATGAGTTCTTTTGTGTGTTGTGTTAAAAGTGTGTAGTTAATAAAAACACAAGAAAGACTTCCTTTTGTCCCAGCCTCTAAAATGACTTCAAAAGTGGTACAGTGAGTAAAAGAAACAGGCTAGGAAATTTGAGGGGGGCCAATTTGAAAAGTCCTTCTAAGAACTAATCAGCATTGATCAAGGCGTTCCTAATTCATAATCTAACCATGAAGTGCTTTGACAGGCTGGTCAAAGGTCACATCACCTCTACCCAACCCCCCTTCACTTTGCATATCCAAGTGTTTCACCAAGGATAATAATAATAAGACTAATAATGGATTAGATTTATGCAGCGCTTTTACTCAAAGCGCTTGACAGAGAAGTGAGAATCCAGCATTCACTCACTCCATGTTCACACGAGGTGGTGGTAAGGGATGCCATAACCACCGCAGTACACCTGTCCCCGCAACACCTGGGGGAAAAAAATGACCACATTGGTCCAGATGCTGTTTGTGGATTTCAGTTTGGACTACAATACCATAATCCCACAGCTCCTGATCAACAAAATGGACTCACTAGGACTGAAACACCCCTGCAAAACTAAATAAAGGACTTTTTAATTATTTGTACGGAGAGGCAATAACAGATCAGACAGCATTATGCTGAGCACAGCCTCTCCACAGGGCTGTGTGCTCAGCCCCTTACTTGTTACATCCTGATGACCCATGACTGTTGTGCTCAGTACAACACAAACCACTTGGTTAGGTATGTGGAAGACACAACAGTGGTGGGTCTCATACATGACGACAAGGAGAAGCACTACAGAGAGGAGGTGGAACTTTTTGTTGACGGGCAGCAGCAGGGTTTCTACAAGTACCAGCAAATATAATGTTTCTGTCTATTAATTAATGCCATTTTTAATACCACTTCAAAAAATGAATGCCCATGTCCAACATCATATGATTATACTTAGTTTAAAACACCCTGTCTCAAGCATAGAGTGCAAAAACACATGTTTCCCGGCTGTGTTTTGTATGGTACTCAATTGTAATACACTTTTCCACCAGTTGTGGCAGTATTGACAACCTCAAACAAACAGAAGAAGTCATAGAGAAGTTCTGACAAAAGTGGTGAAACTGTTTTTTATGTGCACTTTAAATTTGTCGGCAATTTAGTTAAGAAACGTATTAACTATTAGTTGATGTATTTTAGCAGAACATGATTGTATCCAGTATATGGGTCAAATGCAGAGGACAAATTTCGCCACACCTAGTAGGTGTGTGACAATCATTGATACTTTAACTTTAAATACACACATATATATATATATATATATATATATATATATATATATATATATATATATATATATATATATATATATATATAAAGCACTATAAGAGCACTGACACACTTCTGCCAAAAGATTTTGGGAAACAAAGCAGTGGCCCCAAAAATTGACCCCCCTCCCTAAGAAAGAGAATTCAAGGCAGTGCCAAAATTACAGAACCATCAGCCTCATTTGTCACGCTAGCAAAGTAATGCCAGTTACAGTTGAGTTTAGAATAGTTTTGTTGTCTTCACAAGTCTCCCGCTCTCTTGTTTTTTTTCCTCTTATCCGGCCGATCCTATTTGGGCACACGGAAACAACCGGAAATAACCAAAGTATAAACTGTATAAACCAAGGGTGTCAAACGTACTGCCCGCGGGCCAGATTAGGCCCATGAATAGGTTTTATCCGGCCCGCGGAATGAGTTTGCTAAACATAAAAATGAGCCGAAATGTTTTAATGAAAGAAACGGCTGTTCTGAATGCGTCCACTAGATGTCACAATAAAAATTCTGTGTATCTTTGTAGATCAGGGGTCGGCAACCCGCTCTCGCATGCTGGTTCTTTGATCACTCTGATGTGGCTAAGCTGTGTACTTGCCGACTCTCAAAATTTTTCCCGGAGGTTGTCCGGATTGCAGTACCTTTCCCAGAAATATCCCTGGGCTAACATTCTCCGGTTTACACCCGCATAATTGTTTTGAAGGTGTGTCATGGTGACAATGCTTTTAACGATCTTTAAAACATTTCGTCGCGCCCGCCTTCACGCCATGCTATCTGCGTGCCGGCAGGTCACATGTAGCATGTGACCCCTGATAGCACACATCATCGACTGCAAGGCATACTTGGTCAACAGCCACACAGGTTACACTGATGGTTGTGGTATAAATAACTTTAACACTCTTACTAATATGCGCCACACTGTGAACCCACACCAAACAAAAATGACAAACACATTTCGGGAGAACAGCCGCACTGTAACACAACATGAACACAACAGAACTAATACCCAGAATCTTATGCACCACTGACTCTTCCGGGTAGATTATACCATACTTACCAACCTTGAGACCTCCAATTTCGGGAGGTGGGGGGCGTGGTTGGGGGGCGGGGTGTGGTTAAGAGTCAACTATTTTATATATATATATATATATATATATATATACACATACATAAATATATAAAAAATACTTGATGTGGAGAGGGGCGTGACGCATGCGTTCCCTGCGGGTGGGGTATGTGCAGGGGCCGGCCACGAAGCGGCAACAGGTGAGTGGATACCTCAGCTGGAATGAGTTATCTAATCACCAGTTCCTTTATTTGGCAGCCCTGGAGACCATGAGGGAGGAAGGAGGCAGAGAGCTGCACAGCAGGACGAGAACTGTTGTGTGGGAGCTGAAAAGCAGAAGCCGAACTGTTGTGTGGAAAAGGAAAATAAAACTGTGTGAAACTCTGAAGCTGGCAGTGGTGATCCTTTCGGTGGTGTCAGAGAGAAGAAGTCTAGCAAAGCTCCTAGAATGTAGAATATATGTAGAATAAATGTATATTTTTCATATATCATATATGTAATATATTATATATATTATTTTTTATTATAATTGTTTATTGTGAGTGAACTGTGGAGCTGAATTTCTCCCAAGGATCAATAAAGTACATTCTATTCTACATTCTATTCTATGTACAGTAGATTGCAGTATTGCCTGTTTAAGAGTGTCACAACATTGCTTTACGGCAGACGAACAGCTTTACGGTAGACGAAAACGTGACTGCTGTTGTGGTGTGTTATTACCGCGCTAGGAGGACGTTAATGAAACTGCCTAACAATAAACCCACATAAGAAACCAAGAACTCGCCCTCCATCATTCTGCAGTTATAACATCATTGGACAGACACGATCTTTATAGTGTGGGAAAGTGGACGTGAAAACAGGCTGTCGACGCGGAGGGGGCGTGGCTTCCAGCTCCGCCTGAATTTGTCCTGGGAGGTTTTCGGGAGAGGCGCTGAATTTCGGGGGCCTCCCGGAAAATCGGAGAGGGTTGGCAAGTATGGATTATGTCCCCCCCCCCCCCTGTGCGTCGGTTGAGGTAGGCGGGGTTGGGGGGGGTGTATAATCTACCCGGAACAGTCAGTGATGCATAGTATTCTGGGTATTTGTTTGGTTGTGTTCATGTTGTGTTACACTGCAGATGTTCTCCGGATGTCATTCTTCTTTGGTGTGGGTTCACAGTGTGGCGCATATTAGTAAGAGTGTTAAAGTTGTTTAAACGGGTACCGTCGGTGTGACCTGGATGGCTGTTGAACAAGTATGCACTGCAGACACATCAACATGCGACTGGGCCGGTAAGCTGTTAGCACAGGTTGTAGGGGCCATTAAAGATACCACCATCATAGCATGCCCTTATTATTGTTGTCAGGGTGAAAACCAGCCGACATTCACGAGAATAGATGCTCTGAAATTCAACAGTCTCCCGGGAGAATTAGGAGGGTTGGCTAGTGTGATGCCGTCAAGCGGCATTCATATAAATCTTGCAGGTCGCACTAACGTTACATTTTCATATTAAGGTGCGGGCCGCGTGTCTGAGACCTCTGGTTTATACATAACACAAAGCAAAAAAAAACTCTGTTTGCAGTGTTATTTCATTTAAAATTCCAAATGATTTTTGTGGGTCCCATTGTTTTTTTTATTTAGTGAAAGGGGTCAAAATGGCTCTTTGAGTGGTAAAGGTTGCCGACCCCTGTTGTAGATGATGCTACATATGGGAAAAAAACAAAAACACAATGTTAATGCAGCAGTCGAGGAAAATTAGCAGACTACATAAATAACATCCTGTAATTTGATGTTGATATTTTATTATCTTGATAGATTGATAATAAACACCAATGAGTGGACTGATGAACATGATCAAATAATTTATTCAGAAAGTATAAATAACGACTAGAGATGTCCGATAATGGCTTTTTTGCCGATATCCGATATTCCGATATTGTCCAACTCTTAATTACCCATTCCGATATCAACCGATACCGATATATACAGTTGTGTAATTAACACATTATTATGCCTAATTTTGTTGTGAAATCTGAAGTTGTCTCTGTTTTTAAGTTATTGTGCCGTGATTTTACCAGTCCGGCCCACTTGGGAGTAGACTTTTCTCCATGTGGCCCCCCATCTAAAATGAGTTTGACACCCGTGGTATGAACAAAACAAATACAACATGTGTTACATGAAAATGACAGTGAACTGATCCAATAACATCTAAATAAGAAGTCCTGCACATCATACTGTAAATGACTTTCTCGGGTTGTATTGTATACCAGTATTAGTATAGTACCGCGATACTAATGAATCATATTTGGTACGATACCGCCTCGAAAAAGTACCGGTCCCCCCTTGTCCCCTGTTGTCATGCTGTGTCATTGCTGGTTTACGGGTAGAGGAGCATGTTCGGCAGCGCACACACACACAGCACTTACAAGCAGACACAGTGTGTAAACAGAGAAAGGAGAATGGACGCATTTTGGTCTAAAACTAACAATAAAGGTAAAGTTATAACTGTAACACCCCGAGGAAGAGGTGCTTTAAGACATTGCAAGCTAGCTAGCAGCTAAAGCCCATTCTGCAGTCGACAATATTTTAGCTGCTTCTAAATCACTAATCGTCGTCTCCATGGCGACAAATAAAGTAAGTTTCTTACAAGTATTATCATCACTGCAGGATGAGGAATAGCTAAACATGCTTTACTACACACTGTAGGAAGATACAATAGCTCACCAGAGTCACAATGTAAACAAAGGATCACCACCTTATCGTGGTGGGGCACTTTGCATGTCTCCATGAACCCTAGAGCTATGTCGGCTGGAGTCTTGTACTCCTGGCAGGGTTACCCAAGTCGAACAGGTCGAAGGGTAGAGGCCAGACTAAGAGTGATCCCGAAGACCTCAACGGTGGAGCAGGCAGAAGATGGTAGCAGCGAGAAGCACCACAATGGCTGTAAAAGTGGATGAAGGCTAAGGGAGCACACCCCGACAGAAAAGCAAGCTGGTGGCGGCAAGCTTTGAGGAGGTTTCCCAAAAACCTGGATTCCGGCAGCTTCCTGCAGCTGTAAGAAGATGCCGGTCGTCTAGGGTCTCCCTTGCCACTGGAACGATCTTCTTACAATCAAGGTAGTGGCGTTGGGAAAAGCGCACCCTTCATGCCGCTCTAAAAACCATCATTGCGCAGGTATCTTCTTTACCTGAGTCTCCGACCCCAAAAGTCTGACGGCGATGGAGCGTCCAGTAACGGGGGCAGGTTTGAATGAGCTGGAAGCTCTTAGCTGGAACTCTGCACGTCAGCGGCACAGGACAACGGTCGTTAGCAGCTGGGATTGAGTGGTTGCTGTTTCCGGCAGACTCCTGTGCGTCTGAGCAGCCCCTATTTAGGGACCGCACTGCTCACCCCAATTGGGGAAAGGCCTAGAAAATAGTGGCCTAAAGATTGCCCACTCAACACAGTACCCGGGCAGGAAACCGCACCTGTCGGGACATTCCATTACGCGGTCGAAATACAAAGATTATACCATTTAGAATTGCAGCATGGAACATAAGGACACTCCTGGATGCCAGTCCGGACAGACCACAGCGCAGAACAGCACTTGTTGCCAGCGAGTTAAAGCCCTACAATGTGGATGTGGCAGCACTCAGTGAGACCCGATTCCTCGAGGAAGGCTCACTCAATGAAGTAGGAGAGGGTTATACATTATTTTGGAAAGGATACCCCATGGGCGGACAACACCTTCACGGAGTTGGTTTTGCAATCAAGAACAGCCTTCTGCTCAAGCTCACAGAATCACCAGTGGGTGTAAGTGAAAGGCTCATGACTCTTCGCATCTCCCTTGCAAAATCCAGACATGTCACTTTGGTAAGTGCCTATGCACCAACTCTGCCATCCAATAATGAAGAGAAGGATTGCTTCTACCAGGCACTCGATGACATCTTCAGTCAGGAGTGACAAAACCATGCTGCTTGGTGATTTCAATGCAAGAGTCGGAAAGAACACGCAAAACTGGAATGGTGTGACAGGCGCCCACGGCATTGGAAAAGTCAACCCCAGTGGCAGGAGACTCCTTAGTCTCTGTGCGGAACACAATCTTACCATCACAAACACCATCTTCCAACAAAAGAACAAATATAAGGCATCCTGGATGCATCCCAGGTCCAAACACTGGCACCTGATCGACTTTGCGTTCGTGAAGAGGGCTGACCTCAAGGACGTGCTCATTACAAGAGCTATGCGAGGGGCAGACTGCTGGACCGACCACCGCATGATTCTGACAAAGGTCAGAAAGGATGTTCGGCCCCTAACACGTCACGGTGCACCTAAGAGGAAAACACTCAACTGTGCCAGACTCTCCAGCAGCGACACCCGTGACAACTTCCGTCGCTCCCTAGCTGAGAAGCTGGCAGACATTGAGCCGCTGATCACCCCAGAGTCTGGGATGGATGAGAAGTGGACCTCCCTATCCACCATCCTCTTTGACACTGCAGCCCAAGTCATTGGTTTCAAAGCTAAGAAACACCAGGACTGGTTCGACCAGAATGCTGGAGAGATCTCCACCCTCCTGTAGAGAATGCACAAGGCACACAGAGCCACCCTGAACAACCCACAATCCCAATTCCATAAAAGGCAATGGCAAGCCCTTCGTTCTGAGGCCCAAACAACTCTCAGAAAACTGAAAGATGATTGGTGGATCTCAAAGGCCAATGAAATCCAGTCTCACGCTGATAGAAATGATATGCACAGTTTCGTTGATGCAGTGAAAACCATCTACGGCCCCAGAAACTGCTCCCTGGCACCTGTTAGATCTGCTGATGGAACATCTTTAATCAAGGATCAGGCTATGATAGTGGAGCGGTGGGCTGAGCATTTTAACACCGTGCTCAACCAGCCTACCCCAGTGGACCCAACTGTCCTTGCAGAGCTCCCTGAACATCCTAGCTTGCCAGATCTCGACCTCCCCCCAACCTTCAAAGAAATCCTGCATGCAGTCAAAACCCTGAAAAACAATAAATCCCCTGGACCTGACAAGGAAGGAGGCTACCTCTGTACACGGACACTGCATCTCTACATTTCAGAGGTGTGGAGACGAGAGTGTGTCCCGCAACAGTGGAAAGATGCCAACATTGTGACCATCTACAAGAACAAAGGAGACAAATCCATCTGCTCCAATAGTAGGGGTATCTCTCTGTTGGCCATTGCTGGAAAGGTCCTTGCCAAGGTCATGCTCCGCAGACTCATCCCCGCAATATCAGAACGGGTCACCCCAGAGTCGCAGTGTGGTTTTCGGAAGGACAGGGGGAGAGTTCACATGATCTTTGTGACACGTCAGCTCCAAGAGAAATGCCGGGTGCAGCACAAGGACTTGTTCATTGCCTTTGTCGACCTTTCAAAGGCATTTGACACAGTAAACAGGGACCTACTGTGGCAAGTCCTGAAGAGATTTGGGTGTCCACCCAAGTTTCTCACTATCCTTGCACAGTTCCATTCTGGGATGATGGCCCGAGTGGTAGTGGGAAGACACCGCTCAGATCCCTTTGGTGTGAAAACCGGAGTGAGGGAGGGCTGTGTGCTGGCTCCAGTTCTCTTCAATATCTTCCTCGTCTGTGTCACAACACTGCTACGTAGGGGGATGGAGGAGCAGGCTGGAGTTACCATAGACTTCAGGCTTGATGGTAACCTGTTTAACATCAGGAGGCTACAGGCAACTACCAAGCGGACCTCAGAGACCATCATATAGCTGCAATACGCCGATGACTGTGCCCTGGTTGCCCATACACCACAGGCTCTGCAAAACATCCTCTCGGCAGTTGTAACTGCATATACCAGAATGGGACTGACGATCAACACCCAGAAGACAGAGGTACTCTGTCAGTCTAGTGCTGACCTCCCACAAAGCCCCACAATAACCCTCACAGCAGCAGGGCAACAGCTGCTCACGGTGCCCACCTTTAAATACCTGGGGAGCATAATGTCTGACACCTGCTCAATGGATGACGAGATCCAGAACCGCCTCAAGCAAGCATCAGCATCTTTTGGTCGTCTAAGGAGAAGGGTTTTTCAGAACAGCAACCTCAAACTCCACAGGCAGCTGCAGTGTGGAGTCCATCATGACCCGACATCAACTCAGGTGGTTGGGGCATGTCATCCGAATGCCCAGCCATAGACTCCCACGCAAAATCCTCTATGGTCAGTTGCACCTAGGCCAACGCAGTGCTGGTGGGCAGAAGAAGCGGTTCAAAGACCAAATGAAGACCACAATGAAGAGATGCCAGATCAACCCCTCTTCACTGGAGGAACTTGCTTCCTGCCGAGACCTCTGGCGCTCCCACTCCTCACAGGGAGTGGATTATATAGAGGAACAGCGCACACAACACCGTGCAGCAAAGCGTGCGAAGAGGCATGCTTGCCGAGCCACCCCTGCTCCCCCCAGCACTTCCTTCACATGCCCGGTCTGTAACCGTATCTGTGGATCCAGGAACCGGACTGTTCAAACATCAGCAGACTCACAAATAAAAGAAGATGGTCATCATCGAATCGATGGACAACCATAAGCAAGCAACCAAGTACAGGAATGTATCTCGTCGATACTATGATTACATCGATATTTATCATCACAAAATCTTCTTTAGTTTTTTTATTTCATATTATATTTATAAAGTCAGGAAATATGTCCCTGGACACATGAGGACTTTGAATATGACCAATGTATGATCCTGTAACTACTTGGTATCGGATTGATTCCCAAATTTTTGGTATCACCCAAAAACTAATGTAAAGTATCAAAGAAGAGAAGAATAAGTGATTATTACATTTTAACAGAAGTGTAGATAGAACATGTTAAGATATAAAGCAAGCAGACATTGACAGTAAATGAACAAGTAGATTAATAATTAATTTTCTACCACTTGTCCTTAATAATTTTGACAAAAAAATAGAATTTAATAGACACAATATGTTACTGCATATGTCAGCAGATTAAATTAGGAGCCTTTGTTTGTTTACTTACTACTAAAAGGCAAGTTGTCTAGTATGTTCACTATTTTATTTAAGGACAAACTTGCATAATAAACATATGTTTAATGTACCCTAAGATTTTGTGTTAAAATAAAGCCAGTAATGCATTTTTTTGAGGTGCCCTTTATTTAGAAAAGTATCAAAAAGTACCGAAAAGAATCAACATACATTTTGGTATAGATTCCAGACTTTCCATACATAAATAATAAAACCAGACCAGATGAAATGTTACACTGCTTCAAAAAAAGTCTACACGCCACTGACATAAACCTCTAATAAATAGTGTGTGGCTAAACGGTCTCGTTTTTATGAATCAATCAATCAACGTTTACTTTTTTAGCCCTAAATCACGAGTGTCTCAAAGGGCTGCACAAAGAGATCCCACATGATCACATATAATTAGTGCTGCAGCTATCCATGATCTTAGTAATCAACTAATCCATTGATTTATTTGCTCAATTAATCGAGTAATAAAAAAACACACATTCTAGCCTCAAAGCTTCTTTGAGGGAAAATAGTTGAAATACAAAATGATATTTCTGGTAATTTTGTCTGTATACATACTGTATACCGTATTTCCTTGAATTTCCGCCGGGGCGCTAATTAATTTAAAACATCTTCTCACTCCTGTGCTTATCAAAAGGGATGCGGTAAAAGTAAGCATGCGCTAATTATTTTAAAACCTCTTCTCCTTCCGGCACTTACCAAAGGCATGCAGTAAAAATTTGAGTGTGATGTAAGCTTGGACCTTAAATCTTACTGAATAGCTCTTAATCTTCTTCCCTTTATGCGATTTAAAATTACAGGTATTGAAATCAGCCTCCTCCATTTTCAAAATGATGACAGGGGAAGTGTCACTCGTGACGTCACGAGTTTGACCAGGCGGTAATACTATCCATCCATCCATCCATTTTCTACCGCTTATTCCCTTTTGGGGTTGCGGGGGGCGCTGGCGCCTATCTCAGCTACAATCGGGCGGAAGGCGGGGTACACCCTGGACAAGTCGCCACCTCATCGCAGGGCCAACACAGATAGACAGACAACATTCACACTCACATTCACACACTAGGGCCAATTTAGTGTTGCCAATCAACCTATCCCCAGGTGCATGTCTTTGGAGGTGGGAGGGGCCTATCCCCAGGTGCATGTCTTTGGAAGTGGGAGGAAGCCGGAGTACCCGGAGGGAACCCACGCATTCATGGGGAGAACATGCAAACTCCACATAGAAAGATCCCGAGCCTGGATTTGAACCCAGGACTGCAGGACCTTTGTATTGTGAGGCAGACGCACTAACCCCTCTCCCACCGTGAAGCCCGCGGTAATACTAAGCATGTGCTAATTATTTTGCCAAGCGAGTTTGACCCGGCAGTAATTCAAGGCAGGCACATACTATATGCCCTGTGGCAATTCAAGGAAATACGGTAATTGTAAGCATTTGACAATGATGATGTTGAATAGTTGAAAAGTTTACATTAACTTTGACCATCTAGTGAATTGGAATTGGCTCTCTAGACTGTTTCATCTGAGAATTTATATGTATTTGTCTGTGGAAACATCGAGTGTTCTGAATTTGTGGACGTCTGTAGACAATAGCCAATTAAAAGGTTCCGCCTATCAACCATCAAACTGTACCGTCAATCAAAATTATTAGAGGGGAACTGCACTTAAGCATTCTAAAATAACATCCAATTTAGAATTAGTTGATTAACAAAATGTACTCAGTAGTCTTTTTATTTTATCTCCTTTAAACATGCTGGGGTTTTTTTCCTCTAAATTTGACATGTAATAATGTCTGTGGAATAATAATAAGAACAACAAAAACATATTCTGTAAGCTTCTTAATATTTACAGGTTACAAATTGAGAGGCAATGTATTTAAAAGTATTAAGACATTTAAAAAGGTACGAGTTGGAGGCAGTGCATCATCCCCACAAGACAATTTACTTTCTTATACACAATATGTTTAAGAATAGTGTTAATAATCAAATATAAAGTTAGTAAAGATGTGAGAGTAAGAAGTCAACAAACCTTTTATGTGTAACACAACTTGATGTTTCTTGAAAACAGCGTCCAGTAGTTGATTGTCCTCCTCTTTTCTTTTGGAAAGTTCCTCCTCACACTTTGCTCCCGTTCTTTCGCACATTTTCACACAATCACAACACTTTACACTCACATTTGATTTCTACTTAGCGAAGTGTTGATTACGTCTGCGTTTCTTTGTTAGCAGCTAACACGCTAAGCTAACAAGCTAAGCTAACTAGCACGTGACGCTTCTCAGCTTTATAGTCCTGACTAGCAAAGCAACGAAAATATGTTCGCAGACTGAGACGTTCTACCCTGAAATAAATAATTAAATATGTCTCTTTACGACATAAATATTTACATCATAGCGAACAAATAACAACACTAACTTATTAGCGTCCGCCTTCACTTCTTTGTCCTTCTTCCATGTGCTTTTACGACAGTTGGCACACTTGACGTCACGAGACGCCGCTGCTCTGCTCTCGCGAGATGTTTCGTGCTTTAAAAAAGCGATATAATAAATTGTATTATCTAGTAGTCTTATATTATGTATTGTTATATTGTTCAGAAATATGTTAAAATAGTATAGCACTATAAGTACCCTTAACGTTAAAAAATAGACTTTATGTGAAATATAACCCCTTAATTACGACATGATGCCAGCAAAAAAGTGACTTGCAGTATCTTCTAAATGATTGACACGTATTTTCTGCTTTATAGTTGCTGCATCGATATTGGAAAAATTTAAAAAATATAATACAACTTATTCAGTACTGTTGACTTGTTTCAATACCTTTTTAAAACCTGGAATCAGCCCATAACTAAACATTATGGCACTTAACATAAAGTGATGTGGAAAATATTTACTTACTGACACATCTTTTCTGGAATAAAAACAACCTAAATCTCAGTTATTTTAATGAAATAAATCATATTGAAGTTCATTACGTTTTTTTCAATACTCCAAATTACTTTTTGGCAAGCGTTACATTTTGAAGTCTTTTAAAAGGGAATTTCAACAAGTATTGAATGTACTTTATTATGATGCAAAACTCTCCCAAGTGTGATCCAGTAAAGCAGAATAGATGTCAGTCACAAGACTTCAGGTGTTTTTTCCCTCTTTGATCATTTGCACAATACAAGGGCGTCATCTACTGTACAAAGAATGTTATAACATGTAATAATACAACATTTCTATTTTTGTTTGTCGTCAGACATTCAGTCGTTGTCGTTCTCAAAAACATATGCAAGTATTTTGCGTCATGTTTGCTGAGGTAACAATGAATGGATGTATAGTGAGCAGACAACATGTGGACACAGCATATGTGGCGCCATTCTTCTTCTCTTATTGTGTTTACACACACAATTATACATGATATGTACATATACAAGTGTCTTTTATTACTAATAATTAGTTCAAGTTCAAGTTTATTGTTCTTCGGTCAATGGTCAACAAAGCAAACAAACAGTTGTACATTCATAGATTGAAAATAAAAAGTTGTACATTCAGAGATTGAAAATTAAAAATGTTACAGACCGAAAGGGTTTAGGCTGAACTTAAACACTTATTGTGCCTAACCCTGTAAACAATTTCAAGTACAAAATAAACTTCGGAAAATTACAAAATGTCCTTTGCACAACTTATTATAAACAACATAATAAACAACATGAACGTAGTTCAATTTTATACACAGTACAGGCATGTGAAATATCCCTGTGTACATATAAGACCTTTGCACTAATTATATATACAATATATACAAACAATTGTACTTCTATTATTATTTATATCTCATGTTTAATTTTTAATTAACATTCATCATAGTATTAACTACAATGTTAATTCAAGAGTGATATATTTTTTCAAGACATTGGTCTTAAAGTGTTTTTTCAATGTGTGAATGGAACTGGAACATTTGAAGGAATCATCCAAGCTGTTCCACAGTTGAACTCCTCTAACAGAAACACATCTACTTTTTAAGCTTGTTCTTATTTTGGCTTTCTGAAAGAAGGCTGAACCTCTGAGGTCATAGGGATTCTCTCTGGGTTTAAATCTCACTTGTAGACACCCAGGCAGCATGTGGTTATGAGCTTTGAAAGCCACAATAGTAGTATTGAGGTCAACAAGATGGTGCAGTTTTAATGTTTTTAATTGAATGAACAGAGCATTGGTATGGTCATGATAATTCGCATAAGTTACAATTCTAATCGCTTTCTTTTGAAGTGAAAATATAGAGTTGATGTTTGATTTGTAATTCTTTCCCCAGATTTCAACACAATAATTAAGATATGGGAGTATGAAAGAATTATATAACATGATAAGAGCCTTTTGATTCACAGAGTTTTTAATTTTATGTAACATAGCAATATTTTTTGCCATCTTTGTCTTAAGTATATTTATGTACAGTTTCCAATTTAATTTATCATCTATATAGATTCCCAAAAATGTTATTAAATACACCCTTTCTATCTCCATATCATCAATTCTTATATGACGCTGTATGTTATTTTTCCTATTTCCAAAAATTATATATTTAGTTTTATTTAGGTTGATTGATAGTTTATTGCCATCAAACCATTGCTTTAGTATGTGGAGTTCAGTCTCTACAGTCTCTAGGAGTTGGTCAAGGTCTTGTCCAGAATAATACAGACTTGTATGATCAGCAAAAAGAATACAGTTGAGTTTTTTAAGGATTTTGGAAATATCATTAATATATAGTAAAAACAATTTTGGTCCCAGCACAGAACCTTGGGGTACTCCATGTGTTATGATCTTTTAGTCTGAATCTACATTGTTCATATACACATACTGCTCTCTGCCACCAAGATAACTTTTCAACCAATCATGAGCAAGACCTCTGACACCATACCTCTGCATTTTGTTTAAAAGCAATGTGTGATCGATGGTGTCAAAGGCCTTGCTCAGGTCAATAAAAACACCAACAGCAAAGTCCCTCTTATCAATTGCAGTGGTTACCTCCTCAACTACTTCCATCACTGCCATGGAAGTGGACCTGTTAGATCGAAAACCGTATTGGTGTTCACTTAGCAAGTGATGCTTATCAATAAAACTGTCAAGTCTTGACACAAATAATTTTTCAAGGACTTTTGAAAATTGTGAGAGTAAAGAAATAGGCCTATAGTTTGTGAACTGATGCTTATCTCCACTTTGAAGATGGGAATGACTTTTGCCGTTTTCATTTTCTTTGGGAAGACACCTTTTATAAAAGAAATATTGCAAATATAAGTGAAGGGAACAGCTATAAAATCAACAACTTCCTTGATCAGAGAAAAGTCCAAGTCACAGCAGTCTGTTGACTTCTTGTTTTCCTGAGAATTTACAATTGTTTTGATTTCACTTTCATTTACGGGGGGAAATAAAAAACGATTCAAAAGTTTTGAATGGTTTGTTCATTAAATTTTGCACTGTTTTCAGGTTGTACAATTTCATTTGCTAGATGAGGTCCAACATTTACAAAAAAGTTGTTAAAAGCATCAGTTATCCCTTTAGGGTCATTTATAGTTAGATTATTTTCTATAAAATAGCTAGGATGTTCCTTATGTGTCATGTCTTTTTTTTTAATGATACCATTTAAAACTTTCCACGTACGCTGGATGCTATTTTGATGTTGTTCTAATAGGTTACAGTAATATGTTCGCTTGCAGTGCTTTATTATTTGTGTTGACTTATTTTTGTACGTTTTATATTTGTGTTCAGTTTCTTTGGTTCTGTGCTTTAAATGTCTTCTGTAAAGATAATTTTTCTTTTTGCAAGACTTCAGTATTCCTCTTGTGATCCACGGTTTGTCTTTAACGGTGCTGTCTTTAATGAGTAGCAGTGTAAGAAACACAAGTGTGCTGGTGAGAACAGCAGCAGCAAATGAAACTGCAGGATTTGAAATAAACTGTCCAGACTTTCATTTTGACTTTCTAACAACATCAGCACATATAACATGTGTGACATTGTTGTTTGTCTAACAATCTGTTTGATATGCTTCTACATTTATAGATTACATAGTTTGAAATATGAAAATATTACATACTTGTATTTGTAATTGTTAATAACCCCATAGATTATCACCTTTATATGATATACATATGTACTGGTTCACATCTGAAACATCTTCTGGACCACTTCAGGAAACATTTTATTATTTACTTTATACATCATTTAAACAGTTGTCTTTTATTCATTTTTAAAATGTGTGACTTCATGATTTTTTTGTTGGGTTTCTATAATCCATTTGATTAATTATCTTCATTACTCTCTTTTGTAGTATGATGATTGTGTTGTGATTATTTTATATGTATGTCCCCAGACCTTTATGCAATATAACAGTGGGAGAAAATGGCTGAATTGTTTGTGGAAGGATGTTTATTTTTATTTATTTATTTTTTTTTTTTTTTACGAACTTACATTCGTGGATAAAACAAAAAATTCCAATATTGGGTTTTGTGTTTAATGTGTTTTCTTTTTAAACATCCCCAAAACAATATCAATATCAATCAAAGTTCGGAGTGTCAGGCAAAAGCCAATATTGTACATCATCCTACAGATATTTACTTTGCATTTTGTTGGAGCCAAATTTCCTTATTTGTTTATTTTGTTTTTATTTTGTTTTCTCCATTTGATTGCTGGCTCTGTTGATGCGGAATTTCCTTTTTGGCAGATTGCTCCGCCCACTTCCTCTTGAGTACCAGGAAATGTTGACAGGGATGGGACGGTTGCTATGGTCCAGTTGCCATGGTAACGTCATTTAATCGGGTTCAGGTAGGAGTATTCGGGGCGATTGCATGGAGGACACAAACAGTTTAGGACGGTGCCGTGCGTGGTCAGGTCTCGCTGCTGTGACAATGTTCCATTCAAGCCAAGGTCAGCATACTTTATGTTCTATAGTCTACATTTGATTTCAGTTTGATAGCTTAAAATAAACCGATTGTCATATCCAAACATATTTCCACAGTACTGGACATTGAATCATTTGCACGCATCAAACTAGTCAACACAGTCGCCCTCAGTATCAGCTTAAAGGTCAAGTCTGTACAACAATACCAACATGTACAGTAACGCCCACAAACACTTGCACTTTGTCAGCAAAGTTCTTGTAAAAAAGAAAAGCTAATGTCCCGCCTATCCTCCCCCGAGCCACTCACGACTTCATCTGGGACACAAAGGACAAGACAAAAAGTGAAAGACAGCTTTAAGGACTTCAACACAAAATGTGTGCATCCTTTCTAACGGCCACTGGGGGGCAGTAGAGGTAACTATTCCAGCAAGGTTTTCCAAAGTGTTTTACAAGGTCTGACTCCAATTGCCTACCTGGTCTGTGTGACTACACTCTGGCAACCCATGTTGTCTGATATAGTCCTCAAACATACATTTTGCTACTGTAAAGACACGCTGGAAAAGGTTGACATAGCGTGTAAAGTAGTCTTTAAACCACAAGTACACACCTGTTGTCCTGAGATGTAACAGGTAACTCAGTAATATTCATAGCAGCAGATCTTATCATGTTGAAATGTACCATCTTTATCTTTCATGATGGTCACTTACCATGACTTGATTAACGTGGACCCCAACTTAAACAAGTCGAAAAACTTATTTGGGTGTTAACATTTAGTGGTCAATTATACGGAATATGTACTGTAATGTGCAATCTACTAATACAAGTAATCAATCACTGCGGTTAAGTGGCTTGAAACAAGCGTCCAGTCAATGTTTGGCTTTACCGTGTCTGATTTCACATTTCACTTTCCTTTTCTTGGATGCTTTGCCACCTGAAGATTCAGCCTCACACTTTTCCTCTCCTCCCACTTTTAGTAGTTTGGCCACAGCGATTCAATGGCATGAATTGTTTCAGCTTTAGTTTTTACTTCCTGAACCAACCCTGGCTTGGAATTTATCCCTGGCTTGGACTCTAACCTATGCAAGGCAGAACTGCCAAAGGTGACTATCATAAACAGAAATAAAACTATAAAATGGGTGAAGTCAGCAGAAAGCGAACAAGAGCCAAGGTGAAATATGTTCTTCTGCTTGGAGACGGCACATATCTAACATTAACATACACACCTTGATGAGTTACCCACTAGATGTCTAAAGTCTGTGCTGAGCAGTTTGTCAGCACAATTCCTTCATCTCGTTAAGGTCTCACTTCAGACTGGAACATTTGCAAAGGCCTTAAAGGGGCTGTTTGCAACATTTACACAGATGTCTAGAGGGCGCTAACTTTCCAATTGATTTCACACAGCATATCCCTCCTTCTTTCAGCTTCTAGGACGTAATGATGTAACTACATACCTGCGTAACACATGCATTAGTTGTTAGCTAATAATAGTCATTTGGATGTAATGATGTAACTACATACCTGCGTAACACATGCATTAGTTGTTAGCTAATAATAGTCATTTGGATGTAATGATGTAACTACATACCTGCGTAACACATGCATTAGTTGTTAGCTAATAATAGTCATTTGGATGTAATGATGTAACTACATACCTGCGTAACACATGCATTAGTTGTAAGCTAATAATAGTCATTTGGATGTAATGATGTAACTACATACCTGCGTAACACATGCATTAGTTGTAAGCTAATAATAGTCATTTGGATGTAATGATGTAACTACATACCTGCGTAACACATGCATTAGTTGTAAGCTAATAATAGTCATTTGGATGTAATGATGTAACTACATACCTGCGTAACACATGCATTAGTTGTTAGCTAATAATAGTCATTTGGATGTAATGATGTAACTACATACCTGCGTAACACATGCATTAGTTGTTAGCTAATAGTCATTTGGATGTAATGATGTAACTACATACCTGCGTAACACATGCATTACATGTGGCTGTTGTTAGCTAATAATAGTCATTTGGATGTAATGATGTAACTACATACCTGCGTAACACATGCATTACATGTGGCTGTTGTTAGCTAATAATAGTCATTTGGATGTAATGATGTAACTATATACCTGCGTAACACATGCATTACATGTGGCTGTTGTTAGCTAATAATAGTCATTTGGATGTAATGATGTAACTACATACCTGCGTAACACATGCATTACATGTGGCTGTTGTTAGCTAATAATAGTCATTTGGATGTAATGATGTAACTACATACCTGCGTAACACATGCATTAGTTGTTAGCTAATAATAGTCATTTGGATGTAATGATGTAACTACATACCTGCGTAACACATGCATTAGTTGTTAGCTAATAGTCATTTGGATGTAATGATGTAACTACATACCTGCGTAACACATGCATTACATGTGGCTGTTGTTAGCTAATAATAGTCATTTGGATGTAATGATGTAACTACATACCTGCGTAACACATGCATTACATGTGGCTGTTGTTAGCTAATAATAGTCATTTGGATGTAATGATGTAACTATATACCTGCGTAACACATGCATTACATGTGGCTGTTGTTAGCTAATAATAGTCATTTGGATGTAATGATGTAACTACATACCTGCGTAACACATGCATTACATGTGGCTGTTGTTAGCTAATAATAGTCATTTGGATGTAATGATGTAACTATATACCTGCGTAACACATGCATTACATGTGGCTGTTGTTAGCTAATAATAGTCATTTGGATGTAATGATGTAACTACATACCTGCGTAACACATGCATTAGTTGTTAGCTAATAATAGTCATTTGGATGTAATGATGTAACTACATACCTGCGTAACACATGCATTAGTTGTTAGCTAATAGTCATTTGGATGTAATGATGTAACTACATACCTGCGTAACACATGCATTAGTTGTTAGCTAATAATAGTCATTTGGATGTAATGATGTAACTGCATACCTGCGTAACACATGCATTAGTTGCTAGCTAATAATAGTCATTTGGATGTAATGATGTAACTACATACCTGCGTAACACATGCATTAGTTGTTAGCTAATAATAGTCATTTGGATGTAATGATGTAACTACATACCTGCGTAACACATGCATTAGTTGTTAGCTAATAATAGTCATTTGGATGTAATGATGTAACTACATACCTGCGTAACACATGCATTAGTTGTTAGCTAATAATAGTCATTTGGATGTAATGATGTAACTACATACCTGCGTAACACATGCATTAGTTGTTAGCTAATAGTCATTTGGATGTAATGATGTAACTACATACCTGCGTAACACATGCATTAGTTGTTAGCTAATAATAGTCATTTGGATGTAATGATGTAACTGCATACCTGCGTAACACATGCATTAGTTGCTAGCTAATAATAGTCATTTGGATGTAATGATGTAACTACATACCTGCGTAACACATGCATTAGTTGTTAGCTAATAATAGTCATTTGGATGTAATGATGTAACTGCATACCTGCGTAACACATGCATTAGTTGCTAGCTAATAATAGTCATTTGGATGTAATGATGTAACTACATACCTGCGTAACACATGCATTAGTTGTTAGCTAATAATAGTCATTTGGATGTAATGATGTAACTACATACCTGCGTAACACATGCATTAGTTGTTAGCTAATAATAGTCATTTGGATGTAATGATGTAACTACATACCTGTGTAACACATGCATTAGTTGTTAGCTAATAGTCATTTGAATGTAATGATGTAACTACATACCTGCGTAACACATGCATTACATGTGGCTGTTGTTAGCTAATAATAGTCATTTGGATGTAATGATGTAACTACATACCTGCGTAACACATGCATTACATGTGGCTGTTGTTAGCTAATAATAGTCATTTGGATGTAATGATGTAACTATATACCTGCGTAACACATGCATTACATGTGGCTGTTGTTAGCTAATAATAGTCATTTGGATGTAATGATGTAACTACATACCTGTGTAACACATGCATTACATGTGGCTGTTGTTAGCTAATAATAGTCATTTGGATGTAATGATGTAACTACATACCTGCGTAACACATGCATTACATGTGGCTGTTGTTAGCTAATAATAGTCATTTGGATGTAATGATGTAACTACATACCTGCGTAACACATGCATTACATCTGGCTGTTGTTAGCTAATAATTGTCATTTGGATGTAATGATGTAACTACATACCTGTGTAACACATGCATTACATGTGGCTGTTGTTAGCTAATAATAGTCATTTGGATGTAATGATGTAACTACATACCTGCGTAACACATGCATTACATGTGGCTGTTGTTAGCTAATAATAGTCATTTGGATGTAATTATGTAACTACATACCTGCGTAACACATGCATTAGATGTTAGCTAATAATAGTCATTTGGATGTAATGATGTAACTACATACCTGCGTAACACATGCATTAGTTGTTAGCTAATAGTCATTTGGATGTAATGATGTAACTACATACCTGCGTAACACATGCATTAGTTGTTAGCTAATAATAGTCATTTGGATGTAATGATGTAACTGCATACCTGCGTAACACATGCATTAGTTGCTAGCTAATAATAGTCATTTGGATGTAATGATGTAACTACATACCTGCGTAACACATGCATTAGTTGTTAGCTAATAATAGTCATTTGGATGTAATGATGTAACTGCATACCTGCGTAACACATGCATTAGTTGCTAGCTAATAATAGTCATTTGGATGTAATGATGTAACTACATACCTGCGTAACACATGCATTAGTTGTTAGCTAATAATAGTCATTTGGATGTAATGATGTAACTACATACCTGCGTAACACATGCATTAGTTGTTAGCTAATAATAGTCATTTGGATGTAATGATGTAACTACATACCTGTGTAACACATGCATTAGTTGTTAGCTAATAGTCATTTGAATGTAATGATGTAACTACATACCTGCGTAACACATGCATTACATGTGGCTGTTGTTAGCTAATAATAGTCATTTGGATGTAATGATGTAACTACATACCTGCGTAACACATGCATTACATGTGGCTGTTGTTAGCTAATAATAGTCATTTGGATGTAATGATGTAACTATATACCTGCGTAACACATGCATTACATGTGGCTGTTGTTAGCTAATAATAGTCATTTGGATGTAATGATGTAACTACATACCTGTGTAACACATGCATTACATGTGGCTGTTGTTAGCTAATAATAGTCATTTGGATGTAATGATGTAACTACATACCTGCGTAACACATGCATTACATGTGGCTGTTGTTAGCTAATAATAGTCATTTGGATGTAATGATGTAACTACATACCTGCGTAACACATGCATTACATCTGGCTGTTGTTAGCTAATAATTGTCATTTGGATGTAATGATGTAACTACATACCTGCGTAACACATGCATTACATGTGGCTGTTGTTAGCTAATAATAGTCATTTGGATGTAATGATGTAACTACATACCTGCGTAACACATGCATTACATGTGGCTGTTGTTAGCTAATAATAGTCATTTGGATGTAATGATGTAACTACATACCTGCGTAACACATGCATTACATGTGGCTGTTGTTAGCTAATAATAGTCATTTGGATAGTTCGATTAAATGTAAATCCTATCTTAATAATAACATGATTGCAAATTGTTTGTGGCCTCTCTTGGACTGCTTGTGTACGTGTGCACGTGTTCTCTGCACGTACGTGTTGACCAGACAGGGTGAGTGACCGCCGTAAACACCAATCATTTTATACGCACTGGTTATTACACAACCTTAGTAATTGTAAAAGTTATAGTCTTTATGCCACAGTGCTGAACAACCATCTGCCCATATCAAACCTGACATTTTTGGGCAAAATCCTGGGAAAAGGTGTCTCCCAAATCTGGTGATGTGCAATACCACTGATTTTTATTCAGATCCTATAACAAGTAATATCCAGGCTGGTATCGGCAATATGGGTCTGATACTGATACTTAATGGAACTGGTAATATTTAAAAAGTAGTGTGTTTTGAGTGCTGCTGATCTTGGGGAATCATTTTCAAACGATATAAAGTCAGAGGGCGAAACAAATAGTAGTGTTATTCTGCTCTAAATGCATTATCTTGTCTATATTCAACTCTGTATGAAGTGTCTTCAAATAGTCTACATAAAAGGAAACATACACCTGCTTTTTTAGAATACTGACTGACACAATTTACTTGCCGGAAATTCTGAAAGACTGAGCCCAGCACAATGTGCCGCTGCGCTACGTACTTACCTCTGCGGGAGAAAAAGTAGTTCCCACCAATCACGTTTCATTTGGACAAGATCTCAGTGATTTAGTAACTTTACACTGTGTTCATGTTAATGATATACATGATCTCAAATAACTAAAATATCAATATTTTGACTTGAGAATCAATATTAGAGCATAAAGAGCTGGTATTGAAATTTCAGTATCGATCCGTACATCACTAGCAAAAGCTTGGTGACTTTCTCCTGTTCAACAATGTGTTTGATACTTTCCAATCAGTCTTTAGGTCCCACCACAGCACTGAAACAGTGATAAGGTGACAAATGATGTCTGCCTGTAAACAGATGCAGGACAAGTCTCAGTCTTGGTTCTGCTGGACCTGAGGGCTGCCTTTGACACAGTTGACCATTCCATCTTATTACAGAGGTTACAAAACTGGGTGGGAATATCCACTTCTTAGAATTGCTAACGGTGTTTCTGACCAAATGGCTATGACCTGTGGGGTTCCTCAGGGCTCTATTCTGGGACCCTATTGTTCAACTTGTACATGCTGCAACTTGCACACCTTGACACCATGAATATTCATGGAAGACATAACAAGTCCGCCATTGTTTATTCATTTTAATAAGTGGTATGACTGTGTGAGAACTTGTGTAACTAAGATAAATCTACATGTGTGACATGTTAGCCTGGTGAGAATGTTTCTTACCACCCAGCCACCAATGTATGTGACACGGACAGTTCTGAGATGGCGTCCAGTTGGCATAGTCGTGCTGGACAAGAACTCTTGGCACCACCTTAAAGGCACCTGGAATGCTGTCCTCCGAGTCCTTCGTCATCGGGAGGATCTTAGTTGTGGCATTTCCAGTTTTGCTGGCTTCAATGCCACAGTGTACAGCCAGCTTGGCGTAGATTGAGTGGAATTGCTGTGTGTTGGCATTGTTGTTGCAGCCTCCTGTTTATAATAAGAGAAGAGAACATACATAAGATTGTGCATTAGCACCCTCATCTTACATTCTTATTGACATATACATATATAGTAATTAATATTGCATTTCTTGAAATGCCTTATGCCTATATAAAAGATGAAACAATTAAAATGTTTCTCTTCATTTCATATTTTCAATTATCAACACACAGCACATGATTTATGAAGGTGAACAAATGTAACAAACAATCCTTGATGTGATTAAATGAGTGACTCATTAAAATACATCTTTGGTATCATTTTTTTTAAGTTTAAGTCCCAACGATGAATTGTAGATGAGACTATTATTTGTAGCAGGAAATCAACTGCAAACAAACGTATCCTTTTCCTCATTAGCGTCACGATCTCGGCAGCACCAATAAATCCAACTTTGTCTTTCAGGGATGAATGTTTAATTAGTGGAATCCTCAGATGTAAAGACATTGGTGCATCTAATGCTTTCTTCTCTAAATCCTTGTGAGTGTCACATGAAGTGAGGTCGCAGCGAGCAGTAACGTCTTGCTGATCATAAATGCTTTAAATCTTTAAAAACAATATTTTTATCAAGAGTACAAAAATCCACTCCATCCCATTTTAAATATCTATTTTTAATGATCGCTTTCATACTTGTTGCTAAACCTTTTCTGCACGGATTCAGGTAAATAAACAGAAGCCTAATGGGACTCTAGACCAAGATGAGTCGCCCGCTGGCCTGTTCTAAAAATAGCTCAAATAGCAGCACTTACCAGTGAGCTGCTTCTATTTTTTTAAACTTTATTTATTTACCAGCAAGCTGGTCTCGCTTTGCTCGACATTTTTATTTCTAAGAGAGACAAAACTCATAGAATTTGAAAATCCAAGAAAATATTTGAAAGACTTGGTCTTCACTTGTTTAAATTGTCACACCTATGGATCATGTTTTGTTTTGATTTTGGACATTGTCACGTTTTGCACTTCCTGGTTTTGTTTGTTTCCATGCCAACACATTAGTGCCCACCTTGTCACGCCCCTGCCCTCAGTCCCGCACCAGTTCCTGATGATCACAGCTAGTATTTAAGTCATTTTTCTTTCTGTTCATCAGTCTGGGAACTTCGCTTTCATTGCCTTTCATACTTTATGCCATGCTTTTCGATTCATCCACGCCAAGTAAGTTTGTGTTTGTATCTATGCCTTTGATAGTATCTTTTGTTTGTTTATAGATAGTATTGCCATTGTGCTGTTTTTGTTCTAAGTTTTAGTATAGATTATTATCCGCCATCGAGCGCGCTTTTTGTTTTGCCTTATTTATTGTATTTTGAGTATAAATAAAACACATGTACCTGAATTCACGCCTGGCTCGTCCTGTAATCCCTCTGCGTCGAAGGAGCACAAATAATCCATGTCTGACATAAATAAATTCATTTATTTTTTACTTTGCTTTTTATTACTTTCAGAAAGACAATCTTAGAGAAAAAATACAACCTTCAAAATGATTTTTAAACACATATACCTTTTTACCTTTTAAATTCCTTCCTCTTCTTTCCTGACAATTTAAATCAATGTCCAAGTATATTCATTTTAATATTATAAAGAATAATAAATACATTTTAATTTAATTCTTTATAATAGATTCAGTTTTTTCAACGAAGAATATTTGTGAAACTTATTATGATTAAAATAAATAAAAAAATATTCTGGCAAATCTAGAAAATCTGTAGAATCAAATTTAAATCTTATTTCAAAGTATTTTGAATTTCTTTTAAATTTTTTGTTCTGGAAAATCTAAAAGAAACTGATTTGTCTTTGTTAGAAATATAGCTTGGTCCAATTTGTTATATATTCTAACAAAGTGCAGATTGGATTTTAACCTATTTAAAACATGTCATCAAAACTCAAAAATTAATCTTAATCAGGAAAAATTACTAATCATGTTCCTTAAATTCTTTTTTTAATTTTTTCAAAATGATTCGAAGTAGTCAGTTTTTCTCTTCTTTTTTTCCATTGGATTTTGAATTTTAAAGAGTCGAAATTGAAGATAAACTATGTTTCAAAATTTAATTTTCTTTTTTTTTTCCCGTTTTCTCCTCTTTTAAACCGTTTAAGTAAGTGTTTTTTTTTCATCATTTATTCTCTACAAAAAACCTTCCGTAAAAGGAAAAAAAATGTACGACGGAATGACAGACAGAAATACCCATTTTTTTATATACATAGATTTATTTATTAAAGGTAAATTGAGCAGATTGGCTATTTCTGGCAATTTGTTTAAGTGTGTATCAAACTGGTAGCCCTTGGCATTAATCAGTACCCAAGAAGTAGCTCTTGGTTTCAAAAAGGTTGCTGACCCCTGACTTAGACGCTACAATATCACTTATGTAAAATGTTCATCTAGTTGTTGTGTATTGTTCCTATAAAGTTAGTGTGTGTATTATAATAAAGCTGCTTCAAGAAACATGACATCACCTCGGACACTTTTATTCTTGTAATGATGACATGACTTTTATGGAGTTAATATTCATGTGTTAGCTGCAGTGGAGGAACTGCCTTGCTGTCAAATATTTCTATCCTCCTCCAGGAAGTGATTTCAAGTCACGTGATTTCCCCGAAATCAGCCGTTAGCAAATGTGTGCGCAAAGCAAACCAGCTTACCTGGTGACAATGACGTGTACAATTCTCATTGGCTCAGGGGAGATTTGATATAAAATCTGGTTTCCGCCTTGGCGTCCATTTCATGTTTACTCGTCAAGCAAGTTGTCGTCGCCTTGCTTTTCTCTGAGGATTAAAACTAGAAACTTTGTTTTTTTCTGGACTTCCGCACTTTTGTGACATTTAATGATGAACTTGCTTTGCTTCTTCCTCCTAGTTGTACAAACACACAGCGTGACGCCTGGTAAGTCCACTTTCTTTACAACTTTATACACCTCATTCCTACATGCTCAGTCCATACAAAATACTCTCTTTTATTTCTTCTCATTATTATTGACGCTCTTCTCTTCTCATCAGTCAATAGTTTGCATCTTCTTTTGTTGCTCAAACTTTGAACGAGTCAAACTTGTTCAAGTTGTCTCACTTTAACAGCAACATACATCCAACTTTTTACTTTAGCATTTCCGCAAACGTCGGTTTCACTTTTAAATAGGAAAATGACAATAATTAATCCAGGAAACAATCAGGAGTATCAGTTATAAGATGAGATGTAGATCAGAAGTATTTAATGTACACAAAAATCACTTTATTGGTGGGAATTATTGTGAAATAATGGATATAATTGACCCCAAAGGGACAAGCGGTAGGAAATGGATGGATGGATTATTGTTTATTGTTTGTTTATTGAGGATCCCCATTAGCCGACGCACACACGGCAAATGGGGATCCTCTTTTCAAAAGTTCAAAGTAAAATAATAATGCACACATTTATTTACAAATAAAAGAAAGGAAAAATAAAAATACAAAATAACAGTACACACGTCTAATTACAATAAAAGAGAAGAAAAAACATGAAAGATGAACTCTTAAGTCTAAAAAGTGACTCAATATGATTCTTAAATGCTTTTTTACCGGTAATAGTCCTAATATGTAAAAGAAGAGTATTATAATATTGTTGTTGTATTCCATTGCCAACATTCCATCAGGCGGTGCTATATTTCCATGCTTTGGCAGTGACATCACTAGTTGGAACTTCCCCTCACCTGGAAAAACAACTTTCACTTCTCTGCCGGCAATAATGTCATCTATTTATTTGACACTTGAAATAAGTGCAGTTGTTCATGTGTGTGGTCTTAAAGTGAGGTAGAAATGTGAGATGCATGACATCAAAGACACACGCTGTTATTGTCTCCTGGAACAGGAAGTGATTGTTTACTGGGAGAAGCAGCCGTGTTTGAAGTTGAAATGAAGACAGCATCATTTCAAATAGGAATTGTTCAACATGAAAGTCAAGAATCAAATGTTGTTTTGTCTTTCAGTGATTCACACGCTGCAGTATTTCACCACCGCATGCTCTCAAGTTCCAAACTTCCCAGAGTATGTGGAGGTTGGTTATGTTGATGAAGTTGAGGTGAGTTACTATGACAGCAACATCAGGAAAACAGAATCCAAACAGGACTGGATGAACAAAATCACAGCAGAGGATCCAAACTACTGGAAGATAGAAACAGAGTACAATCTTGTTAGAGAACATGTCTACAAAGACAACATTGAAAGACTTAGGAAGCATTTCAACCAAACTGGAGGTTTGTTTATGTTGAACTTTCTACTATTCTAATATATTTGATATTTTGGTAGTGTATTAAAAACACACATTACCTTGTCTCCGTCCATCCCATAATAAGCTGCAACCAAGACATGTTGTGTGTTAGTTTCACTCTGCTTTACAACACTTTGTGTCTCTCAGGTGTTCACACTTTCCAGGAGATGACAGGATGTGAATGGAATGATGAGACTGATGAAGTTAAAGGTTGGCATCAGTTCAGTTATGATGGAGAAGATTTCATATCGTTGGACATGAAGACATGGACATTTACTGCAGCAAAACAACAAGCTTTCCCCACCAAACTCAAGTGGGACCAGGACACACTTCATCTAGACGACCTTAAGTATTATTACACTGAGATATGTCCTTCTTACTTGAAGAAGTATGTGGAGTATGGGAAGAAGGTCCTAATGAGAACAGGTAGAAGCACACCTTGTACTTTCACCTTCTCACATGTTAGCACTCCCCCTATAGGAACATTACTCACATTACACTCTCTCTCTCTCTCCATACTCTTTTCTCTTCACCTCCTTTTCTCTCCATCTTAACCTCCATTCCCTCTTTCTTTACTACAATGTTCTCCCCTTTTCTCCATCTTTACCTCCATTTCTCATTTTTCTGAATCTTTCCCTTCTTTCTCTTCTTTTCTCTCCATCTTTACCTTCATTTTCTCCTTCTTTGCCTTTATTCGCTCCATCCTTACCTTCATTCTCCTTTTCTCTCCATCTTTACCGTCATTCTCTCCTTTTCTCTCCATCTTTACCTGCATTCTGTCCTTTTCTCGCCATCTTTATATCCATTCTCTCCATCTTGACCTTCATTCTCACTTTCTGTCCTTTTCTTCCATCTTTCCCTTCATGCTCTCCATTTCTCTCCATATTTACCTCCAATCTCCCCTTTTCTATCCATCTTTACCTTTATTCACTCCTATTCTCCCCATCTTTACCTTTTTTCTCTCTGTTTTTCTCCATCTTTACATCCATTTCTCCTCCTCTCCTTCTTTTCATTCTCTCATTTTGTTTCCATCTTTACCTTCATTCTCCCCTTTTGTCTCCGTCATTACCTTCTCTCTCTCATTTTCTATCGGGTTTGACCTTCGTTCTCTCCTTTTCTTTCCATCTTCCTCCTTTTCTCCCCATTTTTACTTTTATTCTCAACTTTTCTCTCAATCTTTGTCAATTCTCTCCATCTTGACCTCCATTCCCTCCTTTTCTCTCCATCTTTACTTCCATTTTCTCCTTTACATTCATTCTCTCATTTTTTTCCATCTTTATCTTCTTTCTCCCATTGTGTCTCCATTTTTACCTTATTTCTCTCCTTTTCTATCTATTTTCCTCCTTTTCTCCCCATTTTTACTTTTATTCTCAACCTTTCTCTCAATCTTTATGTCAATTCTCTTCATCTTTACCTTCTTTCTCTCCTTTTCTCTTTATCTTTAACTTCATTCTCACCTTCTCTCTCCTTCTTTACCCCATTCTCTCAATGTCTCTCCATTTTTACTTTTATTCTCAACCTTTCTCTCAATCTTTGTCAATTCTCTTCATCTTTACCTTCTTTCTCTCCTTTTCTCTTTATCTTTAACTTCATTCTCGCCTTCTCTCTCCTTCTTTACCCCATTCTCTCAATGTCTCTCCATTTTTACTTTTATTCTCAACCTTTCTCTCAATCTTTATGACAATTCTCTCCATCTTCACCTGCTTTCTCTCATTTTCTCTTTATCTTTAACTTCATTCTCGCCTTATCTCTCCTTCACGTCCATTCTCTCAATTTCTCTCCATCTTTACCTCCATGTTCTTCTCTCCATTTTTGCCTCCACTCTCTCCTTTTCTATCCATTTTTACCTCCATTCTTTCCATTTATACCTTTATTCTCTCTTTTCTCTCCATCTTTAACTTCATTATTGCCTCTTCACCTCATCTTTACCTTCATTCTCTTCTTTTCTCTTCTTCTTCACCTTAATTTTCTCCTTCCCTCTCCTTCTTTACCTTCATTTGCTCCATCTGTACCTCCCTTATCTCTTGTTCTCCCCATCTTTACCTCCATTCTCTCCTTTTCTCTCCATCTTTACCTTCATGCTCACCTTTTCTCTTTCTTTTTACCTTAATTGTTTCCTTTTTTTTCTCCATCTTTACCTCCATTCTCTCCTTTTTTTTTGCCATCTTAACTTCTGGTAAGTAAAGCATCTTCTCTTTCTTGGAAACCAGAACAATAAACAAAGCACACTTTGTAAGTTTACCCCCACAAAGACGATCATTTATGACTGATTCATCTTTGTTATACACCTTTTATGTCCGCTATATTCAATATAATATTGACTTTCTGTTACATTCTGGATTGTTGGTATCTTTGTAAGGGTTAACTTGCAAACTTGCTGTTTGAAGGTGTGATGTAGACACGTGTTACAAGTTTAGCAGGGAAATAAAAGCTTCCCTCCATCAGGAGTAGCTTGATACTGGTGTAAGCCCACACAATAGAAAGTATCACAGCCAACTTTTGATGAGTGCTCATGATCATGAACATCAAGGGCCTGATCTATTAAAGGTTTGTGTGTATTAAAACATGTGCAAACCTCATCTACTTAACTCCTGCCCAGAGTCTCTGAAATGAGCAAAATAGAGAGCGCAATCCATTGAGCGTGTCTGTCTTCATGTACAGTCCTGGTCAAAGTTTACACACACTTGTAAAGAACATCATGTCATGGCTGACTTCAGTTTGCAATCATTTCTACAACTCTTATTTATTTGTGATGTAGTGATTGGAGCACATACTTGTTGCTCACAAAAAACATTCATGAAGTTTGCTTCTTTTATGAATTTATTATGGGTCTACTGTACATGTGAGCAAATGTGCTGGGTCAAAAGTGTACATACAGCAATGTTAATATTTGCTTACATGTCCCTTGGCAAGTTTCACTGCAATAAGGCGCTTTTGGTAGCCATCCACAAGCTTCTGCTTGAATTTTTGACCACTTCTCTTGACAAAATTGGGGCAGTTCTGACATGGACTTGTTTCTTGTGCATTGTCCACACGTTTAAGTCAGGACTTTGGGAAGGCCATTCTAAAACCTTCATTCTAACACGATTTAGCCATTCCTTGACCACTTTTGACGTGTGTTTGGGGTCATTGTCCTGTTGGAACACCCAACTCCGCCCAAGACCCAACCTCCTGGCTGATGATTTAAGGTTGTCCGGAAAAAATTGGAGGTAATCCTCCTTTTTTCATTGTCCCATTTACTCTCTGTAAAGCACCAGTTCCATTTACAGCAAAACAGGCCCAGAGCATAATACTTCCACCACTATGCTTGACGGTTGGCATGGTGTTCCTGGGATTAAAGGACTCACCTTTTCTCCTCCAAACATATTGCTGGGTATTGTGGCCAAACAGCTCAATTTTTGTTAAATCTGACCACAGAACTTTCCTCCAGAAAGCCTTATCTTTGTCCATGCCATGTCAGGTGAAACAAAAAGTGAGCTGTTTGGCCACAATACCCAGCAATATGTTTGGAGGAGAAAAGGTGAGTCCTTGAATCCCAGGAACACCATCCTTACCGTCAAGCATGGTGGTGGTAGTATTATGCTCTGGGCCTGTTTTGCAGCCAATAAAACTGGTGCTTTAAATGGGACAATGAAAAAGGAAGATTAGCTCCAAATTCTTCTGGACAAGCTAACATCATCAGCCTGGAGGTTGGGTCTTGGACGCAGTTGGGTGTTCCAACAGGACAATGACCCCAAACACACCTCAAAAGTGGTAAAGGAATGGTTAGAATTAAGGTCTTAGAATGGCCTTCCCAAAGTCCAGACTTAAATGTGTGGATAATGCTGAAGAAACAAGTCCATGTCAGAAAAACAACTAATATAGCTTAACTGCACCAATTTTGTCAAGAGGCGTGAAAAACCAAAAGCGCCTTATTGCAGTGAAACTTGCCAAAGGACATGTAAGCAAATATTAACATTGCTGTATGTACACTTTTGACCCAGCACATTTGCTCACATGTACAGTAGACCCATAATAAATTCATAAAAGAAGCAAACTTAATGAATGTTTTTTGTGAGCAACAAGTATGTGCTCCAATCACTACATCACAAATAAATAAGAGTTGTAGAAATGATTGGGAACTGAAGTCAGCCATGACATGATGTTCTTTACAGGTGTATGGAAACTTTTGACCTGACTAAGACACTGGAGGGTTGGTTGCACATGAGCCTTGAAGCCAAGCTGAACCTGTTTGGAGACTTAGTCTTAGACTAGTCAGGAAGTAGAAGAGCAGAATTCCCAGCTGCAAAGATGTGATATGAGTGAAGATGGACTTCCTTCACCAGAGTGAGGTGTGGGCTTAGCATGAGCAGCGTAAGCAGCTCACGGTGCGTTTTGTGCTCCGCCAGCTGGTGACGGTGGTAACCAGCTCTCAGAGAGACGTGAAGGCTGAAGGCTGAGTGACACACAGCACAGTGAGGACTTTGCTTTTTCACGCACCTCCAAATGTTCTTCTGACTTTGTGTGAAGATGATGTTCACTCTGCTAACATCTGCACCTGCTTTTGTTGGGAATGTGCTGAGTCATCTTCTTCCTCCAGGATGCTTTGTGCACTGGAACACAGAGAGATGTCTCCATCGCTGAGGGACCTCATCACACTTGGACTTTTCTTTCACATCTGCACTAATTGCTCCTCGTCTTACACCATGTCTTCTTTGGCTGTTTGTGGCTGACAAAACACCTTCAATCTGCATTTGTCAACAATATTTTGTCAGATGTTGATCTTTGTGTCCATGTAGTTGTGATGTCATCATTTGGGGCTCATGTGTCATCACATTGACAAGGATTTCTTCTTTCCTTTTCAAACCAATAGACAGCTGCTTATCAGTGAATATCACCTTGTCACATCTCATCATTATTTTTAACAATATTTTGGAACAATAGTACCATTTTTAACTACTTCCGTATGCTAATATTAATTGTTTTTGATGTAACATTTAAGAATGTTGATTATGAGAACTGCTGTCCAGTTGTTATATCTTCTTTTCTGATGACATTAGTCTCATTTGCAATGCAATTGCACTTCCAAGACCATTAGATGGCAGCACTCTATAACTATTTATGCTATGTTGTCAAACTAGAAAGTAGCTTTTTTTTTCAGGAAATTAACTTTTTAGGTTGCCCCCTACAAAGTGTCAATACTGTAAGAATAGTTATTACACAAAATTGTAAAATTCGAACTATAATCTTAGTTGTTTCCTTTACCAAATTCCAAGGTGTTGAAATCGCCATGTAAAATCCTTCATGTAAATAGTAGCCTGTCTTTGGCAAATCCTATGTAAATTAACAATAAGCTAGCGCATTTTGGAAGAGTGTCGCATTACTTTATGTTTGCGCTGTTTTTTTATTAAGCACTGTGTTGGTGTTGAAAATGGCAAGGTGACTTAGAGGGAGTTTGGCTGAGTCCGGCCTGAGTGCTGCTTGAGTGATTGTTTACCTGAGCCGGTGTTTAGTCTGAAAGCAGACATGACGTCACATGCAATACAGGTATCCAACTTGATTTTACATAATTGATAGTACTGAGGGAATCGGGTCATCACCTACAAAAGTACTGAATTGGGTAGCCAACCTTACCAGTTAGTGTGACGGAGGGGGACAGTGACACAAAATGTTTATGACAAAGCATTGTCAAATATTTATATTTTTGAAACAATTTGCTGTTTTTTCCGTTCCTTTTTGCATAATCATATTTTTGCTTGATTGCCAAACATGCCGAGGATGTCATTTGGGAAGTAAACAAGGTAGGCCGTTCATATACTCTTGATATTCAGTGTTTTATGTGTACAATGTTTCATGTACATTCTGGGGGTTTTATTCAGTAAAAACTTGTCAAATACAAATCTGTTTTGGAGGTGCTTTGTCATTACACACATGATAACACTTTTAGCTTGCAGTCATGCAAAACAAGTATTAAATGATCTTAAGCCTTTACCTTGTCGGAAAAGTGACAATTTGAAATATTTTGTCAAATGTCAACAGAAAGAATGAATGACAGAGCTCTTTATTAAAACACAATATTTAATGGAAATGACTGCAAATTTAAGAGAGTAAAATAACGTAATTCACCTGTTCTTCTGTTGATGCTAGTAGTGGAATGGTATACACATCTGCTGTGTGTGACAGTGGGTGTGGGTACGATTCCAGGTCAGGATGGGAAGGTAAACATTGATCTGAATCATCATGATTGTTGTGCTGTGGCGACCTTTCATGGGAAAAAATGAAAGACATTTACTGATTTAATTCTATTAATTGTATTATTTTGCACTCATACATTAATTATTTGGTCATGTTTTTATTACAATGTGATCTTATTACTCCGAGACGTGTGTAATTAAATACAGGTTTCAGTCAAATAGTAAAACATGTTTTTCACAATGTCACGTTCAAACATCGATGACATCTATTAAACAAGACAGGAAGCAAGGAAATAGAGACGGAATTCAATTTTGCTCGGTTTGAGGAGAAACATGTCGACCTGTAACCTCTTACAGTGTCACCCACGCGCTCACGGAAAAATGTTCACGTCTCCTCTTTTATTTGGATATTCCCTGTTTACATAACAGCAGCTGTTTCTAAAGGAATGGGGGTATGTAAACAGCCATTGTTTTCGGTCACATTAACACAAAAGAAAAAGATACCTCAGGCTTGTACTGGTCCTGGATCGAGCTTGGGCAAGTCTTGGATCACAATAGCTAACCCTTCCCGTCTCTTCCCATCGTACACAGTGGTATTTTCCAAGCCTTTGGATTATTGCAACAAAGACAGCTTCCGTCTGTTCACTGGGAACTCAGAGAACGGAAAGTTTTTTTGATAATTTACATACAATATTTCTGACACACATAAATAAAGAAGGCAAAAACAAGCAAACAAACATAAAAATCACCATGCCAGTAGAGATGAAGACAATCTGCCAACAAAATGTCTCCTACTTATTTTTTCAGAGAGTTGTCAAGCCTGCGTGTGATGATGTGGCCTGCCAGTTAAAAAGTTTGCCCAAGTTATTCTAGTCACTTATGCACAGATGAGATGTGTCAGTAACAAAATATTACTTTGCATCACTTTTTGGCAACCAACAATTCATTGATTGAATTAATACATCCAAACACTTTATTGATATGTATGATGTGCATGAACAAAGAACAGTTGATGTTGTATGTAGCTTATAAACAAGGAAGAGGTTTGTAACACATCAACATCAACAAGTCCTTTAAAATCTCATTAATGTCACAGAATTGGACAAATCTTTGACTTTTCCAACCTAGCAAAGGCTTTAGATCATGCTACTTTTGTTGAACAAATGTTTTGCAGGTACAATAGTCTAGATAAACCTGCTTTCAAATCAACTTTAAAGAGACCTTATCTTTTATACTTTCTATTTGAGTGGACTAAATGTACTGTCATTTTAGCTGACTAAAATGTTGTGTGATGTGGTTGACTTAAACTAAATCCATTTAGATTTAGCAGAGAGAAACTATTGTTAGTCACCTTGAGACTCTCACTGAAACCTAATAATCAGGTGATAAATCTGGAGGTAATAATGGACTCAGACTTGAACTTTAACAGCCGCATGAAGTCGATAACATCGGCAGCTTTTACCACCTGAAACACTTTGTCAACATCAGAGGAATAATGTCTGAATCAGACTTGGAGAGACTAAGTCTTTGTCTCCAGCAGTTTGGACTACTGTAATGCTCTTTTCACTTGGCTCTTTAAACCAGCTGTAAAGCAACTGCAGTAAACCCAGAATGCTGCTGCTCAAGTCCTGACTAGAACTAGGAAATATGATCATATCAGTCCATATCAGTCCTGGCTTCCTGTAGCTACTCAGCTTTCCTTGTGTACAAGTCCTTTCATGGTCTTGTGCCAAAGTACATCTCTGACATGTTAGCTCTGAGAACCTTGTTTTATGAGGATTATTCTTCTTTTATTTTGAAGTATTTTCCATGGTTACTTCCATTTTATTGTTGCCTTCTTGTCATTTTCTGTACAGCACTTTGAATTGTGCTCTATAAATAAACTGGCCTTCCCTAATTGTTTTCAGAATAAAACACTTATTTCCAGCTTCAGAGGCACTGCTCATTTCTAGATGTAGAGATGTTGATTTGAGATATCTTCATTCAAGATGTCTTATCAAGTCAAATGTTTGACTAGTTGTTCAATGGATAGGTTGGGCTTCAGTTGAAGAAAAACAGCTGATGAGGAAGTTGGGTTGCAAACTTGACACACCTGTTGTGCTTGCCAGGTCACGTGATTTCCCAGAAAAGCCACTCAAGCATTTACCTGAGGTGGCCACTAGGGGTGGTCTCTAGCTAAGGTGACCAGAGTGGTGTCTAGAGAGAGTGTGGACAAGCAATCAACAGACGCGATGTTGGGGACCAACTGAGTCATTTCATGTTAGTTTTCCTAATAATAACTCCAATTATTATTGTACTTCAGCTCATAAACTTGCAATCAAGTATATTTTTAGGACAATTTTGCATCTAGACTTGATGCACTCGGCCGCTACGTTCATGCAGTGTTTAGTCAGAGGAGACACGGACATCAGCGTGGATCTACAGGAGCTTTAGTTTTCAATTCGCCACAGAGTGAATTCCCGTCCTTCAACAATCGCTATTTCTTTGGAAACAAAGTAAATAATATATACAAATAAATATATATATTATATGTAGCCTATTATTTAAACACTACTGACAAGTGATGCACCCAAAATGTGGTGGTCTTTGCTCACCAAAAGCGGATGTTGTGGTGAGCAAACAAATATCCACGGCACACACGAATGACGTAGCTCGCCCAAAGCTGATGAGCAAGTCACATTCAGGTCGCATTACGTTGAGACAGAAGTTCCACTTAAAAAAATGACATTCCAATTTGAATCAGGACTACTTCCTGATGTGGCCTCAATCTGATGCCAAAAGATCAGATTTGAAGGACTTTGGAGAGTTTGGACTGTCACAAAAAATCAGATCTTTGTCACTTGAGGGCAAAAAGTAATCAGATTTGGTGTGCAGTGTAAACGCTTCTATAAGACCTGCTCAGTGGTCTTGTGGTTAGAGTGTCCGCCCTGAGACTGGAAGGTGGAGAGTTTATAAGACCTGCTCAGTGGTCTTGTGGTTAGAGTGTCCGCCCTGAGACTGGAAGGTGGAGAGTCTATAAGACCTGCTCAGTGGTCTTGTGGTTAGAGTGTCCGCCCTGAGACTGGAAGGTGGAGAGTCTATAAGACCTGCTCAGTGGTCTTGTGGTTAGAGTGTCCGCCCTGAGACTGGAAGGTAGAGAGTTTATAAGACCTGCTCAGTGGCCTTGTGGTTAGAGTGCCCGCCCTGAGACTGGAAGGTGGAGAGTTTATAAGACCTGCTCAGTGGCCTTGTGGTTAGAGTGTCCGCCCTGAGACTGGAAGGTGGAGAGTCTATAAGACCTGCTCAGTGGTCTTGTGGTTAGAGTGTCCGCCCTGAGACTGGAAGGTGGAGAGTTTATAAGACCTGCTCAGTGGCCTTGTGGTTAGAGTGCCCGCCCTGAGACTGGAAGGTGGAGAGTCTATAAGACCTGCTCAGTGGTCTTGTGGTTAGAGTGTCCGCCCTGAGACTGGAAGGTGGAGAGTTTATAAGACCTGCTCAGTGGTCTTGTGGTTAGAGTGTCCGCCCTGAGACTGGAAGGTGGAGAGTCTATAAGACCTGCTCAGTGGTCTTGTGGTTAGAGTGTCCGCCCTGAGACTGGAAGGTGGAGAGTTTATAAGACCTGCTCAGTGGTCTTGTGGTTAGAGTGTCCGCCCTGAGACTGGAAGGTGGAGAGTTTATAAGACCTGCTCAGTGGCCTTGTGGTTAGAGTGTCCGCCCTGAGACTGGAAGGTGGAGAGTCTATAAGACCTGCTCAGTGGTCTTGTGGTTAGAGTGTCCGCCCTGAGACTGGAAGGTGGAGAGTTTATAAGACCTGCTCAGTGGTCTTGTGGTTAGAGTGTCCGCCCTGAGACTGGAAGGTGGAGAGTCTATAAGACCTGCTCAGTGGTCTTGTGGTTAGAGTGTCCGCCCTGAGACTGGAAGGTGGAGAGTCTATAAGACCTGCTCAGTGGTCTTGTGGTTAGAGTGTCCGCCCTGAGACTGGAAGGTAGAGAGTTTATAAGACCTGCTCAGTGGCCTTGTGGTTAGAGTGCCCGCCCTGAGACTGGAAGGTGGAGAGTTTATAAGACCTGCTCAGTGGCCTTGTGGTTAGAGTGTCCGCCCTGAGACTGGAAGGTGGAGAGTCTATAAGACCTGCTCAGTGGTCTTGTGGTTAGAGTGTCCGCCCTGAGACTGGAAGGTGGAGAGTTTATAAGACCTGCTCAGTGGCCTTGTGGTTAGAGTGCCCGCCCTGAGACTGGAAGGTGGAGAGTCTATAAGACCTGCTCAGTGGTCTTGTGGTTAGAGTGTCCGCCCTGAGACTGGAAGGTGGAGAGTTTATAAGACCTGCTCAGTGGTCTTGTGGTTAGAGTGTCCGCCCTGAGACTGGAAGGTGGAGAGTCTATAAGACCTGCTCAGTGGTCTTGTGGTTAGAGTGTCCGCCCTGAGACTGGAAGGTGGAGAGTTTATAAGACCTGCTCAGTGGTCTTGTGGTTAGAGTGTCCGCCCTGAGACTGGAAGGTGGAGAGTTTATAAGACCTGCTCAGTGGCCTTGTGGTTAGAGTGTCCGCCCTGAGACTGGAAGGTGGAGAGTCTATAAGACCTGCTCAGTGGTCTTGTGGTTAGAGTGTCCGCCCTGAGACTGGAAGGTGGAGAGTTTATAAGACCTGCTCAGTGGTCTTGTGGTTAGAGTGTCCGCCCTGAGACTGGAAGGTGGAGAGTTTATAAGACCTGCTCAGTGGCCTTGTGGTTAGAGTGCCCGCCCTGAGACTGGAAGGTGGAGAGTCTATAAGACCTGCTCAGTGGTCTTGTGGTTAGAGTGTCCGCCCTGAGACTGGAAGGTGGAGAGTTTATAAGACCTGCTCAGTGGTCTTGTGGTTAGAGTGTCCGCCCTGAGACTGGAAGGTGGAGAGTTTATAAGACCTGCTCAGTGGTCTTGTGGTTAGAGTGTCCGCCCTGAGACTGGAAGGTGGAGAGTCTATAAGACCTGCTCAGTGGTCTTGTGGTTAGAGTGCCCGCCCTGAGACTGGAAGGTGGAGAGTTTATAAGACCTGCTCAATGGCCTTGTGGTTAGAGTGTCCGCCCTGAGACTGGAAGGTGGAGAGTTTATAAGACCTGCTCAGTGGCCTTGTGGTTAGAGTGCCCGCCCTGAGACTGGAAGGTGGAGAGTCTATAAGACCTGCTCAGTGGCCTTGTGGTTAGAGTGTCCGCCCTGAGACTGGAAGGTGGAGAGTTTATAAGACCTGCTCAGTGGTCTTGTGGTTAGAGTGTCCGCCCTGAGACTGGAAGGTGGAGAGTCTATAAGACCTGCTCAGTGGTCTTGTGGTTAGAGTGTCCGCCCTGAGACTGGAAGGTGGAGAGTTTATAAGACCTGCTCAGTGGTCTTGTGGTTAGAGTGTCCGCCCTGAGACTGGAAGGTGGAGAGTTTATAAGACCTGCTCAGTGGTCTTGTGGTTAGAGTGTCCGCCCTGAGACTGGAAGGTGGAGAGTCTATAAGACCTGCTCAGTGGTCTTGTGGTTAGAGTGTCCGCCCTGAGACTGGAAGGTGGAGAGTCTATAAGACCTGCTCAGTGGTCTTGTGGTTAGAGTGTCCGCCCTGAGACTGGAAGGTGGAGAGTTTATAAGACCTGCTCAGTGGCCTTGTGGTTAGAGTGTCCGCCCTGAGACTGGAAGGTGGAGAGTTTATAAGACCTGCTCAGTGGCCTTGTGGTTAGAGTGCCCGCCCTGAGACTGGAAGGTGGAGAGTCTATAAGACCTGCTCAGTGGCCTTGTGGTTAGAGTGTCCGCCCTGAGACTGGAAGGTGGAGAGTTTATAAGACCTGCTCAGTGGTCTTGTGGTTAGAGTGTCCGCCCTGAGACTGGAAGGTGGAGAGTCTATAAGACCTGCTCAGTGGCCTTGTGGTTAGAGTGTCCGCCCTGAGACTGGAAGGTGGAGAGTCTATAAGACCTGCTCAGTGGTCTTGTGGTTAGATTCTCCGCCCTGAGACTGGAAGGTGGAGAGTCTATAAGACCTGCTCAGTGGTCTTGTGGTTAGAGTGTCCGCCCTGAGACTGGAAGGTGGAGAGTTTATAAGACCTGCTCAGTGGCCTTCTGGTTATAGTGTCCGCCCTGAGACTGGAAGGTGGAGAGTTTATAAGACCTGCTCAGTGGCCTTGTGGTTAGAGTGTCCGCCCTGAGACTGGAAGGTGGAGAGTCTATAAGACCTGCTCAGTGGTCTTGTGGTTAGAGTGTCCGCCCTGAGACTGGAAGGTGGAGAGTCTATAAGACCTGCTCAGTGGTCTTGTGGTTAGATTGTCCGCCCTGAGACTGGAAGGTGGAGAGTCTATAAGACCTGCTCAGTGGTCTTGTGGTTAGAGTGCCCGCCCTGAGACTGGAAGGTGGAGAGTTCAAACCCTGGGCGAGTCGTACCAAGGACTATAAAAATGGGAGCCATTACCTCCCTGCTTGGCACTCAGCATCAAGGCTTGGAATTGGGGGTTAAATCACCAAAATGATTCCTGAGCGCGGCCACCGCTGCTGCTCACTGCTCCCCTCACCTCCCAGGATCTGAACATGGTGATGGGTTAAATGCAGAGGATAAATTCACCACACCGAGTGTGTGTGTGACTATCGTTGAGACTTAAACTTAAAAAATAATAAAAAAAATATATTTTAATGAGTCACTCATTTAATCACATCAAGGATTGTTTGTTACATTTGTTCACCTTCATAAATCATGTGCTGTGTGTTGATAACTGAAAATATGAAACGAAGAGAAACGTTTTGATTGTTTCATCTTTTATATAGGCATAAGGCATTTCAAGAAATACAATATTAATAACTATATATGTATATGTCAATAAGAATGTAAGATGAGGGTGCTAATGCACAATCTTATGTATGTTCTCTTCTCTTATTATAAACAGGAGGCTGCAACAACAATGCCAACACACAGCAATTCCACTCAATCTACGCCAAGCTGGCTGTACACTGTGGCATTGAAGCCAGCAAAACTGGAAATGCCACAACTAAGATCCTCCCTATGGTGGAGGACTCGGAGGACAGCATTCCAGGTGCCTTTAAGGTGGTGCCAAGATCAGCAACACTTAAATTACACTACTTTTTAAACAATACGAGACCCATAATGTACAGTATATTTGCGCAAAGTATCAGTATCAGACCCATATTGCCGATACCGGCATGGATTTTACTTGGTATCGGTTCTGAATAAAAATCAGTGGTATTGCACATCACCAGAATTGGGAGACACCTTCTCCAGGACTTTTCCCAAAAATGTCAGGTTTGATATGGGCAGATGGTTGTTTAGCACTGTGGCATAAAGACTATTACTTTTACAATTACTAAGGTTGTGTAATAACCAGTGCGTATAAAATGATTGGTGTTTACGGCGGTCACTCACCCTGTCTGGTCAACACGTACGTGCAGAGAACACGTGCACACGTACAAAAGCAGTCCAAGAGAGGCCACAAACAATTTGCAATCATGTTATTGTTAAGATAGGATTTACATTTAATTGAACTATCCAAAGACTATTATTAGCTAACAACTAATGCATGTGTTACGCAGGTATGTAGTTACATCATTACATCCAAATGACTATTATTAGCTAACAACAGCCACATCTAATGCATGTGTTACGCAGGAATGTAGTTACATCATTACATCCAAATGACTATTATTAGCTAACAACAGCCACATGTAATGCATGTGTTACGCAGGTATGTAGTTACATCATTACATCCAAATGACTATTATTAGCTAACAACAGCCACATGTAATGCAAGTGTTACGCAGGTATGTAGTTACATCATTACATCCAAATGACTATTATTAGCTAACAACAGCCACATGTAATGCATGTGTTACGCAGGTATGTAGTTACATCATTACATCCAAATGACTATTATTAGCTAACAACAGCCACATGTAATGCATGTGTTACGCAGGTATGTAGTTACATCATTACATCCAAATGACTATTATTAGCTAACAACAGCCACATGTAATGCATGTGTTACGCAGGTATGTAGTTACATCATTACATCTAAATGACTATTATTAGCTAACAACAGCCACATCTAATGCATGTGTTACGCAGGTATGTAGTTACATCATTACATCCAAATGACTATTATTAGCTAACAACAGCCACATCTAATGCATGTGTTACGCAGGTATGTAATTACATCATTACATCCAAATGACTATTATTAGCTAACAACAGCCACATCTAATGCATGTGTTACGCAGGTATGTAGTTACATCATTACATCCAAATGACTATTATTAGCTAACAACAGCCACATGTAATGCATGTGTTACGCAGGTATGTAGTTACATCATTACATCCAAATGACTATTATTAGCTAACAACAGCCACATGTAATGCATGTGTTACGCAGGTATGTAGTTACATCATTACATCCAAATGACTATTATTAGCTAACAACAGCCAAATCTAATGCATGTGTTACGCAGGTATGTAGTTACATCATTACATCCAAATGACTATTATTAGCTAACATCTAATGCATGTGTTACGCAGGTATGTAGTTACATCATTACATCCAAATGACTATTATTAGCTAACAACAGCCTCATGTAATGCATGTGTTACGCAGGTATGTAGTTACATCATTACATCCAAATGACTATTATTAGCTAACAACAGCCACATCTAATGCATGTGTTACGCAGGTATGTAGTTACATCATTACATCCAAATGACTATTATTAGCTAACAACAGCCACATCTAATGCATGTGTTACGCAGGTATGTAGTTACATCATTACATCCAAATGACTATTATTAGCTAACAACAGCCACATGTAATGCATGTGTTACGCAGGTATGTAGTTACATCATTACATCCAAATGACTATTATTAGCTAACAACAGCCACATCTAATGCATGTGTTACGCAGGTATGTAGTTACATCATTACATCCAAATGACTATTATTAGCTAACAACAGCCACATGTAATGCATGTGTTACGCAGGTATGTAGTTACATCATTACATCCAAATGACTATTATTAGCTAACATCTAATGCATGTGTTACGCAGGTATGTAGTTACATCATTACATCCAAATGACTATTATTAGCTAACAACAGCCACATCTAATGCATGTGTTACGCAGGTATGTAGTTACATCATTACATCCAAATGACTATTATTAGCTAACAACAGCCACATGTAATGCATGTGTTACGCAGGTATGTAGTTACATCATTACATCCAAATGACTATTATTAGCTAACATCTAATGCATGTGTTACGCAGGTATGTAGTTACATCATTACATCCAAATGACTATTATTAGCTAACAACAGCCACATCTAATGCATGTGTTACGCAGGTATGTAGTTACATCATTACATCCAAATGACTATTATTAGCTAACAACAGCCACATCTAATGCATGTGTTACGCAGGTATGTAGTTACATCATTACATCCAAATGACTATTATTAGCTAACAACAGCCACATCTAATGCATGTGTTACGCAGGTATGTAGTTACATCATTACATCCAAATGACTATTATTAGCTAACAACAGCCACATGTAATGCATGTGTTACGCAGGTATGTAGTTACATCATTACATCCAAATGACTATTATTAGCTAACATCTAATGCATGTGTTACGCAGGTATGTAGTTACATCATTACATCCAAATGACTATTATTAGCTAACAACAGCCACATGTAATGCATGTGTTACGCAGGTATGTAGTTACATCATTACATCCAAATGACTATTATTAGCTAACAACAGCCACATCTAATGCATGTGTTACGCAGGTATGTAGTTACACCATTACATCCAAATGACTATTATTAGCTAACAACAGCCACATGTAATGCATGTGTTACGCAGGTATGTAGTTACATCATTACATCCAAATGACTATTATTAGCTAACATCTAATGCATGTGTTACGCAGGTATGTAGTTACATCATTACATCCAAATGACTATTATTAGCTAACAACAGCCACATCTAATGCATGTGTTACGCAGGTATGTAGTTACATCATTACATCCAAATGACTATTATTAGCTAACAACAGCCACATGTAATGCATGTGTTACGCAGGTATGTAGTTACATCATTACATCCAAATGACTATTATTAGCTAACAACAGCCACATCTAATGCATGTGTTACGCAGGTATGTAGTTACATCATTACATCCAAATGACTATTATTAGCTATCAACAGCCACATGTAATGCATGCGTTACGCAGGTATGTAGTTACATCATTACACCCAAATGACTATTATTAGCTAACAGCCACATCTAATGCATGTGTTACGCAGGTATGTAGTTACATCATTACATCCAAATGACTATTATTAGCTAACATCTAATGCATGTGTTACGCAGGTATGTAGTTACATCATTACATCCAAATGACTATTATTAGCTAACAACAGCCAGATCTAATGCATGTGTCACGCAGGTGTGTAGTTACATCATTACATCCAAATGACTATTATTAGCTAACAACAGCCACATCTAATGCATGTGTAACGCAGGTATGTACTTACATCATTACATCCAAATTACTATTATTAGCTAACAACAGCCACATCTAATGCATGTGTTACGCAGGTATGTAGTTACATCATTACATCCAAATGACTATTATTAGCTAACAACAGCCACATGTAATGCATGTGTTACGCAGGTATGTAGTTACATCATTACATTTAAATGACTAGTATTAGCTAACAACAGCCACATCTAATGCATGTGTTACGCAGGTATGTAGTTACATCATTACATCCAAATGACTATTATTAGCTAACAACAGCCACATCTAATGCATGTGTTACGCAGGTATGTAGTTACATCATTACATCCAAATGACTATTATTAGCTAACAACAGCCACAACTAATGCATGTGTTACGCAGGTATGTAGTTACATCATTACATCCAAATGACTATTATTAGCTAACAACAGCCACATGTAATGCATGTGTTACGCAGGTATGTAGTTACATCATTACATCCAAATGACTATTATTAGCTAACATCTAATGCATGTGTTACGCAGGTATGTAGTTACATCATTACATCCAAATGACTATTATTAGCTAACAGCCACATCTAATGCATGGGTTACGCAGGTATGTAGTTACATCATTACATCCAAATGACTATTATTAGCTAACAACAGCCACATGTAATGCATGTGTTACGCAGGTATGTAGTTACATCATTACATCCAAATGACTATTATTAGCTAACAACAGCCACATGTAATGCATGTGTTACGCAGGTATGTAGTTACATCATTACATCCAAATGACTATTATTAGCTAACAACAGCCACATCTAATGCATGTGTTACGCAGGTATGTAGTTACATCATTACATCCAAATGACTATTATTAGCTAACAACAGCCACATGTAATGCATGTGTTACGCAGGTATGTAGTTACATCATTACATCCAAATGACTATTATTAGCTAACAACAGCCACATGTAATGCATGTGTTACGCAGGTATGTAGTTACATCATTACATCCAAATGACTATTATTAGCTAACAACAGCCACATCTAATGCATGTGTTACGCAGGTATGTAGTTACATCATTACATCCAAATGACTATTATTAGCTAACATCTAATGCATGTGTTACGCAGGTATGTAGTTACATCATTACATCCAAATGACCATTATTAGCTAACAACAGCCACATCTAATGCATGTGTTACGCAGGTATGTAGTTACATCATTACATCCAAATGACTATTATTAGCTAACAACAGCCACATCTAATGCATGTGTTACGCAGGTATGTAGTTACATCATTACATCCAAATGACTATTATTAGCTATCAACAGCCACATGTAATGCATGCGTTACGCAAGTATGTAGTTACATCATTACATCCAAATGATTATTATTAGCTAACAACAGCCACATCTAATGCATGTGTTACGCAGGTATGTAGTTACATCATTACATCCAAATGACTATTATTAGCTAACAACAGCCACATCTAGTGCATGTGATACGCAGGTATGTAGTTACATCATTACATCCAAATGACTATTATTAGCTAACAACAGCCACATCTAATGCATGTGTTACGCAGGTATGTAGTTACATCATTACATCCAAATGACTATTATTAGCTAACAACAGCCACATGTAATGCATGTGTTACGCAGGTATGTAGTTACATCATTACATCCAAATGACTATTATTAGCTAACAACAGCCACATGTAATGCATGTGTTACGCAGGTATGTAGTTACATCATTACATCCAAATGACTATTATTAGCTAACAACTAATGCATGTGTTACGCAGGTATGTAGTTACATCATTACATCCAAATGACTATTATTAGCTAACAACAGCCACATGTAATGCATGTGTTACTTAGGTATGTAGTTACAGCATTACATCCAAATGACTATTATTAGCTAACAACTAATGCATGTGTTACGCAGGTATGTAGTTACATCATTACATCCAAATGACTATTATTAGCTAACAACAGCCACATCTAATGCATGTGTTACGCAGGTATGTAGTTACATCATTACATCCAAATGACTATTATTAGCTAACAACAGCCACATGTAATGCATGTGTTACGCAGGTATGTAGTTACATCATTACATCTAAATGACTATTATTAGCTAACAACAGCCACATCTAATGCATGTGTTACGCAGGTATGTAGTTACATCATTACATCCAAATGACTATTATTAGCTAACAACAGCCACATCTAATGCATGTGTTACGCAGGAATGTAGTTACATCATTACATCCAAATGACTATTATTAGCTAACAACAGCCACATCTAATGCATGTGTTACGCAGGTATGTAGTTACATCATTACATCCAAATGACTATTATTAGCTAACAACAGCCACATGTAATGCATGTGTTACGCAGGTATGTAGTTACATCATTACATCCAAATGACTATTATTAGCTAACAACAGCCACATCTAATGCATGTGTTACGCAGGTATGTAATTACATCATTACATCCAAATGACTATTATTAGCTAACAACAGCCACATCTAATGCATGTGTTACGCAGGTATGTAGTTACATCATTACATCCAAATGACTATTATTAGCTAACAACAGCCACATGTAATGCATGTGTTACGCAGGTATGTAGTTACATCATTACATCCAAATGACTATTATTAGCTAACAACAGCCACATGTAATGCATGTGTTACGCAGGTATGTAGTTACATCATTACATCCAAATGACTATTATTAGCTAACAACAGCCACATCTAATGCATGTGTTACGCAGGTATGTAGTTACATCATTACATCCAAATGACTATTATTAGCTAACATCTAATGCATGTGTTACGCAGGTATGTAGTTACATCATTACATCCAAATGACTATTATTAGCTAACAACAGCCTCATGTAATGCATGTGTTACGCAGGTATGTAGTTACATCATTACATCCAAATGACTATTATTAGCTAACAACAGCCACATCTAATGCATGTGTTACGCAGGTATGTAGTTACATCATTACATCCAAATGACTATTATTAGCTAACAACAGCCACATCTAATGCATGTGTTACGCAGGTATGTAGTTACATCATTACATCCAAATGACTATTATTAGCTAACAACAGCCACATGTAATGCATGTGTTACGCAGGTATGTAGTTACATCATTACATCCAAATGACTATTATTAGCTAACAACAGCCACATCTAATGCATGTGTTACGCAGGTATGTAGTTACATCATTACATCCAAATGACTATTATTAGCTAACAACAGCCACATCTAATGCATGTGTTACGCAGGTATGTAGTTACATCATTACATCCAAATGACTATTATTAGCTAACATCTAATGCATGTGTTACACAGGTATGTAGTTACATCATTACATCCAAATGACTATTATTAGCTAACAACAGCCACATCTAATGCATGTGTTACGCAGGTATGTAGTTACATCATTACATCCAAATGATTATTATTAGCTAACAACAGCCACATGTAATGCATGTGTTACGCAGGTATGTAGTTACATCATTACATCCAAATGACTATTATTAGCTAACATCTAATGCATGTGTTACGCAGGTATGTAGTTACATCATTACATCCAAATGACTATTATTAGCTAACAACAGCCACATCTAATGCATGTGTTACGCAGGTATGTAGTTACATCATTACATCCAAATGACTATTATTAGCTAACAACAGCCACATCTAATGCATGTGTTACGCAGGTATGTAGTTACATCATTACATCCAAATGACTATTATTAGCTAACAACAGCCACATCTAATGCATGTGTTACGCAGGTATGTAGTTACATCATTACATCCAAATGACTATTATTAGCTAACAACAGCCACATCTAATGCATGTGTTACGCAGGTATGTAGTTACATCATTACATCCAAATGACTATTATTAGCTAACAACAGCCACATCTAATGCATGTGTTACGCAGGTATGTAGTTACATCATTACATCCAAATGACTATTATTAGCTAACAACAGCCACATGTAATGCATGTGTTACGCAGGTATGTAGTTACATCATTACATCCAAATGACTATTATTAGCTAACATCTAATGCATGTGTTACGCAGGTATGTAGTTACATCATTACATCCAAATGACTATTATTAGCTAACAACAGCCACATGTAATGCATGTGTTACGCAGGTATGTAGTTACATCATTACATCCAAATGACTATTATTAGCTAACAACAGCCACATCTAATGCATGTGTTACGCAGGTATGTAGTTACATCATTACATCCAAATGACTATTATTAGCTAACAACAGCCACATGTAATGCATGTGTTACGCAGGTATGTAGTTACATCATTACATCCAAATGACTATTATTAGCTAACATCTAATGCATGTGTTACGCAGGTATGTAGTTACATCATTACATCCAAATGACTATTATTAGCTAACAACAGCCACATCTAATGCATGTGTTACGCAGGTATGTAGTTACATCATTACATCCAAATGACTATTATTAGCTAACAACAGCCACATGTAATGCATGTGTTACGCAGGTATGTAGTTACATCATTACATCCAAATGACTATTATTAGCTAACAACAGCCACATCTAATGCATGTGTTACGCAGGTATGTAGTTACATCATTACATCCAAATGACTATTATTAGCTATCAACAGCCACATGTAATGCATGCGTTACGCAGGTATGTAGTTACATCATTACACCCAAATGACTATTATTAGCTAACAGCCACATCTAATGCATGTGTTACGCAGGTATGTAGTTACATCATTACATCCAAATGACTATTATTAGCTAACATCTAATGCATGTGTTACGCAGGTATGTAGTTACATCATTACATCCAAATGACTATTATTAGCTAACAACAGCCACATCTAATGCATGTGTTACGCAGGTATGTAGTTACATCATTACATCCAAATGACTATTATTAGCTAACAACAGCCACATCTAATGCATGTGTAACGCAGGTATGTACTTACATCATTACATCCAAATGACTATTATTAGCTAACAACAGCCACATCTAATGCATGTGTTACGCAGGTATGTAGTTACATCATTACATCCAAATGACTATTATTAGCTAACAACAGCCACATGTAATGCATGTGTTACGCAGGTATGTAGTTACATCATTACATTTAAATGACTAGTATTAGCTAACAACAGCCACATCTAATGCATGTGTTACGCAGGTATGTAGTTACATCATTACATCCAAATGACTATTATTAGCTAACAACAGCCACATGTAATGCATGTGTTACGCAGGTATGTAGTTACATCATTACATCCAAATGACTATTATTAGCTAACATCTAATGCATGTGTTACGCAGGTATGTAGTTACATCATTACATCCAAATGACTATTATTAGCTAACAGCCACATCTAATGCATGGGTTACGCAGGTATGTAGTTACATCATTACATCCAAATGACTATTATTAGCTAACAACAGCCACATGTAATGCATGTGTTACGCAGGTATGTAGTTACATCATTACATCCAAATGACTATTATTAGCTAACAACAGCCACATGTAATGCATGTGTTACGCAGGTATGTAGTTACATCATTACATCCAAATGACTATTATTAGCTAACAACAGCCACATCTAATGCATGTGTTACGCAGGTATGTAGTTACATCATTACATCCAAATGACTATTAGTAGCTAACAACAGCCACATGTAATGCATGTGTTACGCAGGTATGTAGTTACATCATTACATCCAAATGACTATTATTAGCTAACAACAGCCACATGTAATGCATGTGTTACGCAGGTATGTAGTTACATCATTACATCCAAATGACTATTATTAGCTAACAACAGCCACATCTAATGCATGTGTTACGCAGGTATGTAGTTACATCATTACATCCAAATGACTATTATTAGCTAACATCTAATGCATGTGTTACGCAGGTATGTAGTTACATCATTACATCCAAATGACTATTATTAGCTAACAACAGCCACATCTAATGCATGTGTTACGCAGGTATGTAGTTACATCATTACATCCAAATGACTATTATTAGCTAACAACAGCCACATCTAATGCATGTGTTACGCAGGTATGTAGTTACATCATTACATCCAAATGACTATTATTAGCTATCAACAGCCACATGTAATGCATGCGTTACGCAAGTATGTAGTTACATCATTACATCCAAATGATTATTATTAGCTAACAACAGCCACATCTAATGCATGTGTTACGCAGGTATGTAGTTACATCATTACATCCAAATGACTATTATTAGCTAACAACAGCCACATCTAGTGCATGTGTTACGCAGGTATGTAGTTACATCATTACATCCAAATGACTATTATTAGCTAACAACAGCCACATCTAATGCATGTGTTACGCAGGTATGTAGTTACATCATTACATCCAAATGACTATTATTAGCTAACAACAGCCACATGTAATGCATGTGTTACGCAGGTATGTAGTTACATCATTACATCCAAATGACTATTATTAGCTAACAACAGCCACATGTAATGCATGTGTTACGCAGGTATGTAGTTACATCATTACATCCAAATGACTATTATTAGCTAACAACTAATGCATGTGTTACGCAGGTATGTAGTTACATCATTACATCCAAATGACTATTATTAGCTAACAACAGCCACATGTAATGCATGTGTTACTTAGGTATGTAGTTACAGCATTACATCCAAATGACTATTATTAGCTAACAACTAATGCATGTGTTACGCAGGTATGTAGTTACATCATTACATCCAAATGACTATTATTAGCTAACAACAGCCACATCTAATGCATGTGTTACGCAGGTATGTAGTTACATCATTACATCCAAATGACTATTATTAGTTAACAACAGCCACATGTAATGCATGTGTTACGCAGGTAAGTAGTTACATCATTACATCCAAATGACTATTATTAGCTAACAACTAATGCATGTGTTACACAGGTATGTAGTTACATCATTACATCCAAATGACTATTATTAGCTAACAACTAATGCATGTGTTACGCAGGTATGTAGTTACATCATTACATCCAAATGACTATTATTAGCTAACAGCCACATCTAATGCATGTGTTACGCAGGTATGTAGTTACATCATTACATCCAAATGACTATTATTAGCTAACAACAGCCACATGTAATGCATGTGTTACGCAGGTATGTAGTTACATTATTACATCCAAATGACTATTATTAGCTAATAACTAATGCATGTGTTACGCAGGTATGTAGTTACATCATTACATCCAAATGACTATTATTAGCTAACATCTAATGCATGTGTTACGCAGGTATGTAGTTACATCATTACATCCAAATGACTATTATTAGCTAACAACAGCCACATCTAATGCATGTGTTACGCAGGTATGTAGTTACATCATTACATCCAAATGACTATTATTAGCTAACAACAGCCACATGTAATGCATGTGTTACGCAGGTATGTAGTTACATCCTTACATCCAAATGACTATTATTAGCTAACAACAGCCACATCTAATGCATGTGTTACGCAGGTATGTAGTTACATTATACATCCAAATGACTATTATTAGCTATTAATAGCCACATGTAATGCATGCGTTACGCAGGTATGTAGTTACATCATTACATCCAAATGACTATTATTAGCTAACAGCCACATGTAATGCATGTGTTACGCAGGTATGTAGTTACATCATTACATCCAAATGACTATTATTAGCTAACATCTAATGCATGTGTTACGCAGGTATGTAGTTACATCATTACATCCAAATGACTATTATTAACTAACAACAGCCACATCTAATGCATGTGTTACGCAGGTATGTAGTTACATCATTACATCCAAATGACTATTATTAGCTAACAACAGCCACATCTAATGCATGTGTTACGCAGGTATGTACTTACATCATTACATCCAAATGACTATTATTAGCTAACAACAGCCACATCTAATGCGTGTGTTACGCAGGTATGTAGTTACATCATTACATCCAAATGACTATTATTAGCTAACAACAGCCACATGTAATGCATGTGTTACGCAGGTATGTAGTTACATCATTACATCCAAATGACTATTATTAGCTAACATCTAATGCATGTGTTACGCAGGTATGTAGTTACATCATTACATCCAAATGACTATTATTAGCTAACAGCCACATCTAATGCATGGGTTACGCAGGTATGTAGTTACATCATTACATCCAAATGACTATTATTAGCTAACAACAGCCACATGTAATGCATGTGTTACGCAGGTATGTAGTTACATCATTACATCCAAATGACTATTATTAGCTAACAACAGCCACATGTAATGCATGTGTTACGCAGGTATGTAGTTACATCATTACATCCAAATGACTATTATTAGCTAACAACAGCCACATCTAATGCATGTGTTACGCAGGTATGTAGTTACATCATTACATCCAAATGACTATTATTAGCTAACAACAGCCACATGTAATGCATGTGTTACGCAGGTATGTAGTTACATCATTACATCCAAATGACTATTATTAGCTAACAACAGCCACATGTAATGCATGTGTTACGCAGGTATGTAGTTACATCATTACATCCAAATGACTATTATTAGCTAACAACAGCCACATCTAATGCATGTGTTACGCAGGTATGTAGTTACATCATTACATCCAAATGACTATTATTAGCTAACATCTAATGCATGTGTTACGCAGGTATGTAGTTACATCATTACATCCAAATGACTATTATTAGCTAACAACAGCCACATCTAATGCATGTGTTACGCAGGTATGTAGTTACATCATTACATCCAAATGACTATTATTAGCTAACAACAGCCACATCTAATGCATGTGTTACGCAGGTATGTAGTTACATCATTACATCCAAATGACTATTATTAGCTATCAACAGCCACATGTAATGCATGCGTTACGCAAGTATGTAGTTACATCATTACATCCAAATGATTATTATTAGCTAACAACAGCCACATCTAATGCATGTGTTACGCAGGTATGTAGTTACATCATTACATCCAAATGACTATTATTAGCTAACAACAGCCACATCTAGTGCATGTGTTACGCAGGTATGTAGTTACATCATTACATCCAAATGACTATTATTAGCTAACAACAGCCACATCTAATGCATGTGTTACGCAGGTATGTAGTTACATCATTACATCCAAATGACTATTATTAGCTAACAACAGCCACATGTAATGCATGTGTTACGCAGGTATGTAGTTACATCATTACATCCAAATGACTATTATTAGCTAACAACAGCCACATGTAATGCATGTGTTACGCAGGTATGTAGTTACATCATTACATCCAAATGACTATTATTAGCTAACAACTAATGCATGTGTTACGCAGGTATGTAGTTACATCATTACATCCAAATGACTATTATTAGCTAACAACAGCCACATGTAATGCATGTGTTACTTAGGTATGTAGTTACAGCATTACATCCAAATGACTATTATTAGCTAACAACTAATGCATGTGTTACGCAGGTATGTAGTTACATCATTACATCCAAATGACTATTATTAGCTAACAACAGCCACATCTAATGCATGTGTTACGCAGGTATGTAGTTACATCATTACATCCAAATGACTATTATTAGTTAACAACAGCCACATGTAATGCATGTGTTACGCAGGTAAGTAGTTACATCATTACATCCAAATGACTATTATTAGCTAACAACTAATGCATGTGTTACACAGGTATGTAGTTACATCATTACATCCAAATGACTATTATTAGCTAACAACTAATGCATGTGTTACGCAGGTATGTAGTTACATCATTACATCCAAATGACTATTATTAGCTAACAGCCACATCTAATGCATGTGTTACGCAGGTATGTAGTTACATCATTACATCCAAATGACTATTATTAGCTAACAACAGCCACATGTAATGCATGTGTTACGCAGGTATGTAGTTACATTATTACATCCAAATGACTATTATTAGCTAATAACTAATGCATGTGTTACGCAGGTATGTAGTTACATCATTACATCCAAATGACTATTATTAGCTAACATCTAATGCATGTGTTACGCAGGTATGTAGTTACATCATTACATCCAAATGACTATTATTAGCTAACAACAGCCACATCTAATGCATGTGTTACGCAGGTATGTAGTTACATCATTACATCCAAATGATTATTATTAGCTAACAACAGCCACATGTAATGCATGTGTTACGCAGGTATGTAGTTACATCATTACATCCAAATGACTATTATTAGCTAACAACAGCCACATCTAATGCATGTGTTACGCAGGTATGTAGTTACATTATACATCCAAATGACTATTATTAGCTATTAACAGCCACATGTAATGCATGCGTTACGCAGGTATGTAGTTACATCATTACATCCAAATGACTATTATTAGCTAACAGCCACATCTAATGCATGTGTTACGCAGGTATGTAGTTACATCATTACATCCAAATGACTATTATTAGCTAACATCTAATGCATGTGTTACGCAGGTATGTAGTTACATCATTACATCCAAATGACTATTATTAACTAACAACAGCCACATCTAATGCATGTGTTACGCAGGTATGTAGTTACATCATTACATCCAAATGACTATTATTAGCTAACAACAGCCACATCTAATGCATGTGTTACGCAGGTATGTACTTACATCATTACATCCAAATGACTATTATTAGCTAACAACAGCCACATCTAATGCGTGTGTTACGCAGGTATGTAGTTACATCATTACATCCAAATGACTATTATTAGCTAACAACAGCCACATGTAATGCATGTGTTACGCAGGTATGTAGTTACATCATTACATTTAAATGACTATTATTAGCTAACAACAGCCACATCTAATGCATGTGTTACGCAGGTATGTAGTTACATCATTACATCCAAATGACTATTATTAGCTAACAACAGCCACATCTAATGCATGTGTTACGCAGGTATGTAGTTACATCATTACATCCAAATGACTATTATTAGCTAACAACAGCCACAACTAATGCATGTGTTACGCAGGTATGTAGTTACATCATTACATCCAAATGACTATTATTAGCTAACAACAGCCACATGTAATGCATGTGTTACGCAGGTATGTAGTTACATCATTACATCCAAATGACTATTATTAGCTAACATCTAATGCATGTGTTACGCAGGTATGTAGTTACATCATTACATCCAAATGACTATTATTAGCTAACAGCCACATCTAATGCATGGGTTACGCAGGTATGTAGTTACATCATTACATCCAAATGACTATTATTAGCTAACAACAGCCACATGTAATGCATGTGTTACGCAGGTATGTAGTTACATCATTACATCCAAATGACTATTATTAGCTAACAACAGCCACATGTAATGCATGTGTTACGCAGGTATGTAGTTACATCATTACATCCAAATGACTATTATTAGCTAACAACAGCCACATGTAATGCATGTGTTACGCAGGTATGTAGTTACATCATTACATCCAAATGACTATTATTAGCTAACAATAGCCACATGTAATGCATGTGTTACGCAGGTATGTAGTTACATCATTACATCCAAATGACTATTATTAGCTAACAACAGCCACATCTAATGCATGTGTTACGCAGGTATGTAGTTACATCATTACATCCAAATGACTATTATTAGCTAACATCTAATGCATGTGTTACGCAGGTATGTAGTTACATCATTACATCCAAATGACTATTATTAGCTAACAACAGCCACATCTAATGCATGTGTTACGCAGGTATGTAGTTACATCATTACATCCAAATGACTATTATTAGCTAACAACAGCCACATCTAATGCATGTGTTACGCAGGTATGTAGTTACATCATTACATCCAAATGACTATTATTAGCTATCAACAGCCACATGTAATGCATGCGTTACGCAAGTATGTAGTTACATCATTACATCCAAATTACTATTATTAGCTAACAACAGCCACATCTAATGCATGTGTTACGCAGGTATGTAGTTACATCATTACATCCAAATGACTATTATTAGCTAACAACAGCCACATCTAGTGCATGTGTTACGCAGGTATGTAGTTACATCATTACATCCAAATGACTATTATTAGCTAACAACAGCCACATCTAATGCATGTGTTACGCAGGTATGTAGTTACATCATTACATCCAAATGACTATTATTAGCTAACAACAGCCACATGTAATGCATGTGTTACGCAGGTATGTAGTTACATCATTACATCCAAATGACTATTATTAGCTAACAACAGCCACATGTAATGCATGTGTTACGCAGGTATGTAGTTACATCATTACATCCAAATGACTATTATTAGCTAACAACTAATGCATGTGTTACGCAGGTATGTAGTTACATCATTACATCCAAATGACTATTATTAGCTAACAACAGCCACATGTAATGCATGTGTTACGCAGGTATGTAGTTACAGCATTACATCCAAATGACTATTATTAGCTAACAACTAATGCATGTGTTACGCAGGCATGTAGTTACATCATTACATCCAAATGACTATTATTAGCTAACAACTAATGCATGTGTTACACAGGTATGTAGTTACATCATTACATCCAAATGACTATTATTAGCTAACAACAGCCACATCTAATGCATGTGTTACGCAGGTATGTAGTTACATCTTTACATCCAAATGACTATTATTAGCTAACAACAGCCACATCTAATGCATGTGTTACGCAGGTATGTAGTTACATCATTACATCCAAATGACTATTATTAGTTAACAACAGCCACATGTAATGCATGTGTTACGCAGGTAAGTAGTTACATCATTACATCCAAATGACTATTATTAGCTAACAACTAATGCATGTGTTACGCAGGTATGTAGTTACATCATTACATCCAAATGACTATTATTAGCTAACAACTAATGCATGTGTTACGCAGGTATGTAGTTACATCATTACATCCAAATGACTATTATTAGCTAACAACAGCCACATGTAATGCATGTGTTACGCAGGTATGTAGTTACATTATTACATCCAAATGACTATTATTAGCTAATAACTAATGCATGTGTTACGCAGGTATGTAGTTACATCATTACATCCAAATGACTATTATTAGCTAACATCTAATGCATGTGTTACGCAGGTATGTAGTTACATCATTACATCCAAATGACTATTATTAGCTAACAACAGCCACATCTAATGCATGTGTTACGCAGGTATGTAGTTACATCATTACATCCAAATGACTATTATTAGCTAACAACAGCCACATGTAATGCATGTGTTACGCAGGTATGTAGTTACATCATTACATCCAAATGACTATTATTAGCTAACAACAGCCACATCTAATGCATGTGTTACGCAGGTATGTAGTTACATTATACATCCAAATGACTATTATTAGCTATCAACAGCCACATGTAATGCATGCGTTACGCAGGTATGTAGTTACATCATTACATCCAAATGACTATTATTAGCTAACAGCCACATCTAATGCATGTGTTACGCAGGTATGTAGTTACATCATTACATCCAAATGACTATTATTAGCTAACATCTAATGCATGTGTTACGCAGGTATGTAGTTACATCATTACATCCAAATGACTATTATTACCTAACAACAGCCACATCTAATGCATGTGTTACGCAGGTATGTAGTTACATCATTACATCCAAATGACTATTATTAGCTAACAACAGCCACATCTAATGCATGTGTTACGCAGGTATGTACTTACATCATTACATCCAAATGACTATTATTAGCTAACAACAGCCACATCTAATGCATGTGTTACGCAGGTATGTAGTTACATCATTACATCCAAATGACTATTATTAGCTAACAACAGCCACATGTAATGCATGTGTTACGCAGGTATGTAGTTACATCATTACATTTAAATGACTATTATTAGCTAACAACAGCCACATCTAATGCATGTGTTACGCAGGTATGTAGTTACATCATTACATCCAAATGACTATTATTAGCTAACAACAGCCACATCTAATGAATGTGTTACGCAGGTATGTAGTTACATCATTACATCCAAATGACTATTATTAGCTAACAACAGCCACAACTAATGCATGTGTTACGCAGGTATGTAGTTACATCATTACATCCAAATGACTATTATTAGCTAACAACAGCCACATGTAATGCATGTGTTACGCAGGTATGTAGTTACATCATTACATCCAAATGACTATTATTAGCTAACATCTAATGCATGTGTTACGCAGGTATGTAGTTACATCATTACATCCAAATGACTATTATTAGCTAACAGCCACATCTAATGCATGGGTTACGCAGGTATGTAGTTACATCATTACATCCAAATGACTATTATTAGCTAACAACAGCCACATCTAATGCATGTGTTACGCAGGTATGTAGTTACATCATTACATCCAAATGACTATTATTAGCTAACAACAGCCACATGTAATGCATGTGTTACGCAGGTATGTAGTTACATCATTACATCCAAATGACTATTATTAGCTAACAACAGCCACATGTAATGCATGTGTTACGCAGGTATGTAGTTACATCATTACATCCAAATGACTATTATTAGCTAACAACAGCCACATGTAATGCATGTGTTACGCAGGTATGTAGTTACATCATTACATCCAAATGACTATTATTAGCTAACAATAGCCACATGTAATGCATGTGTTACGCAGGTATGTAGTTACATCATTACATCCAAATGACTATTATTAGCTAACAACAGCCACATCTAATGCATGTGTTACGCAGGTATGTAGTTACATCATTACATCCAAATGACTATTATTAGCTAACATCTAATGCATGTGTTACGCAGGTATGTAGTTACATCATTACATCCAAATGACTATTATTAGCTAACAACAGCCACATCTAATGCATGTGTTACGCAGGTATGTAGTTACATCATTACATCCAAATGACTATTATTAGCTAACAACAGCCACATCTAATGCATGTGTTACGCAGGTATGTAGTTACATCATTACATCCAAATGACTATTATTAGCTATCAACAGCCACATGTAATGCATGCGTTACGCAAGTATGTAGTTACATCATTACATCCAAATGACTATTATTAGCTAACAACAGCCACATCTAATGCATGTGTTACGCAGGTATGTAGTTACATCATTACATCCAAATGACTATTATTAGCTAACAACAGCCACATCTAGTGCATGTGTTACGCAGGTATGTAGTTACATCATTACATCCAAATGACTATTATTAGCTAACAACAGCCACATCTAATGCATGTGTTACGCAGGTATGTAGTTACATCATTACATCCAAATGACTATTATTAGCTAACAACAGCCACATGTAATGCATGTGTTACGCAGGTATGTAGTTACATCATTACATCCAAATGACTATTATTAGCTAACAACAGCCACATGTAATGCATGTGTTACGCAGGTATGTAGTTACATCATTACATCCAAATGACTATTATTAGCTAACAACTAATGCATGTGTTACGCAGGTATGTAGTTACATCATTACATCCAAATGACTATTATTAGCTAACAACAGCCACATGTAATGCATGTGTTACGCAGGTATGTAGTTACAGCATTACATCCAAATGACTATTATTAGCTAACAACTAATGCATGTGTTACGCAGGCATGTAGTTACATCATTACATCCAAATGACTATTATTAGCTAACAACTAATGCATGTGTTACGCAGGTATGTAGTTACATCATTACATCCAAATGACTATTATTAGCTAACAACAGCCACATCTAATGCATGTGTTACGCAGGTATGTAGTTACATCTTTACATCCAAATGACTATTATTAGCTAACAACAGCCACATCTAATGCATGTGTTACGCAGGTATGTAGTTACATCATTACATCCAAATGACTATTATTAGTTAACAACAGCCACATGTAATGCATGTGTTACGCAGGTAAGTAGTTACATCATTACATCCAAATGACTATTATTAGCTAACAACTAATGCATGTGTTACGCAGGTATGTAGTTACATCATTACATCCAAATGACTATTATTAGCTAACAACTAATGCATGTGTTACGCAGGTATGTAGTTACATCATTACATCCAAATGACTATTATTAGCTAACAGCCACATCTAATGCATGTGTTACGCAGGTATGTAGTTACATCATTACATCCAAATGACTATTATTAGCTAACAACAGCCACATGTAATGCATGTGTTACGCAGGTATGTAGTTACATTATTACATCCAAATGACTATTATTAGCTAATAACTAATGCATGTGTTACGCAGGTATGTAGTTACATCATTACATCCAAATGACTATTATTAGCTAACAACTAATGCATGTGTTACGCAGGTATGTAGTTACATCATTACATCCAAATGAATATTATTAGCTAACAACAGCCACATCTAATGCATGTGTTACGCAGGTATGTAGTTACATCATTACATCCAAATGACTATTAATAGCTAACAACAGCCACATCTAATGCATGTGTTACGCAGGTATGTAGTTACATCATTACATCCAAATGACTATTATTAGCTAACAACAGCCACATCTAATGCATGTGTTACGCAGGTATGTAGTTACATCATTACATCCAAATGACTATTATTAGCTAACAACAGCCACATGTAATGCATGTGTTACGCAGGTATGTAGTTACATCATTACATTTAAATGACTGTTATTAGCTAACAACAGCCACATTTAATGCATGTGTTACGCAGGTATGTAGTTACATCATTACATCCAAATGACTATTATTAGCTAACAACAGCCACATCTAATGCATGTGTTACGCAGGTATGTAGTTACATCATTACATCCAAATGACTATTATTAGCTAACAACAGCCACAACTAATGCATGTGTTACGCAGGTATGTAGTTACATCATTACATCCAAATGACTATTATTAGCTAACAACAGCCACATGTAATGCATGTGTTACGCAGGTATGTAGTTACATCATTACATCCAAATGACTATTATTAGCTAACAACAGCCACATCTAATGCATGTGTTACGCAGGTATGTAGTTACATCATTACATCCAAATGACTATTATTAGCTAACAGCCACATCTAATGCATGGGTTACGCAGGTATGTAGTTACATCATTACATCCAAATGACTATTATTAGCTAACAACAGCCACATGTAATGCATGTGTTACGCAGGTATGTAGTTACATCATTACATCCAAATGACTATTATTAGCTAACAACAGCCACATGTAATGCATGTGTTACGCAGGTATGTAGTTACATAATTACATCCAAATGACTATTATTAGCTAACAACAGCCACATGTAATGCATGTGTTACGCAGGTATGTAGTTACATCATTACATCCAAATGACTATTATTAGCTAACAACAGCCACATGTAATGCATGTGTTACGCAGGTATGTAGTTACATCATTACATCCAAATGACTATTATTAGCTAACAATAGCCACATGTAATGCATGTGTTACGCAGGTATGTAGTTACATCATTACATCCAAATGACTATTATTAGCTAACAACAGCCACATCTAATGCATGTGTTACGCAGGTATGTAGTTACATCATTACATCCAAATGACTATTATTAGCTAACATCTAATGCATGTGTTACGCAGGTATGTAGTTACATCATTACATCCAAATGACTATTATTAGCTAACAACAGCCACATCTAATGCATGTGTTACGCAGGTATGTAGTTACATCATTACATCCAAATGACTATTATTAGCTAACAACAGCCACATCTAATGCATGTGTTACGCAGGTATGTAGTTACATCATTACATCCAAATGACTATTATTAGCTATCAACAGCCACATGTAATGCATGCGTTACGCAAGTATGTAGTTACATCATTACATCCAAATGACTATTATTAGCTAACAACAGCCACATCTAATGCATGTGTTACGCAGGTATGTAGTTACATCATTACATCCAAATGACTATTATTAGCTAACAACAGCCACATCTAGTGCATGTGTTACGCAGGTATGTAGTTACATCATTACATCCAAATGACTATTATTAGCTAACAACAGCCACATCTAATGCATGTGTTACGCAGGTATGTAGTTACATCATTACATCCAAATGACTATTATTAGCTAACAACAGCCACATGTAATGCATGTGTTACGCAGGTATGTAGTTACATCATTACATCCAAATGACTATTATAAGCTAACAACAGCCACATGTAATGCATGTGTTACGCAGGTATGTAGTTACATCATTACATCCAAATGACTATTATTAGCTAACAACTAATGCATGTGTTACGCAGGTATGTAGTTACATCATTACATCCAAATGACTATTATTAGCTAACAACAGCCACATGTAATGCATGTGTTACGCAGGTATGTAGTTACAGCATTACATCCAAATGACTATTATTAGCTAACAACTAATGCATGTGTTACGCAGGTATGTAGTTACATCATTACATCCAAATGACTATTATTAGCTAACAACTAATGCATGTGTTACGCAGGTATGTAGTTACATCATTACATCCAAATGACTATTATTAGCTAACAACAGCCACATCTAATGCATGTGTTACGCAGGTATGTAGTTACATCTTTACATCCAAATGACTATTAATAGCTAACAACAGCCACATCTAATGCATGTGTTACGCAGGTATGTAGTTACATCATTACATCCAAATGACTATTATTAGCTAACAACAGCCACATCTAATGCATGTGTTACGCAGGTATGTAGTTACATCATTACATCCAAATGACTATTATTAGTTAACAACAGCCACATGTAATGCATGTGTTACGCAGGTAAGTAGTTACATCATTACATCCAAATGACTATTATTAGCTAACAACTAATGCATGTGTTACGCAGGTATGTAGTTACATCATTACATCCAAATGACTATTATTAGCTAACAACTAATGCATGTGTTACGCAGGTATGTAGTTACATCATTACATCCAAATGACTATTATTAGCTAACAGCCACATCTAATGCATGTGTTACGCAGGTATGTAGTTACATCATTACATCCAAATGACTATTATTAGCTAACAACAGCCACATGTAATGCATGTGTTACGCAGGTATGTAGTTACATTATTACATCCAAATGACTATTATTAGCTAATAACTAATGCATGTGTTACGCAGGTATGTAGTTACATCATTACATCCAAATGACTATTATTAGCTAACAACTAATGCATGTGTTACGCAGGTATGTAGTTACATCATTACATCCAAATGACTATTATTAGCTAACAACAGCCACATCTAATGCATGTGTTACGCAGGTATGTAGTTACATCATTACACCCAAATGACTATTAATAGCTCACAACAGCCACATCTAATGCATGTGTTACGCAGGTATGTAGTTACATCATTACATCCAAATGACTATTATTAGCTAACAACAGCCACATCTAATGCATGTGTTACGCAGGTATGTAGTTACATCATTACATCCAAATGACTATTATTAGCTAACAACAGCCACATCTAATGAATGTGTTACGCAGGTATGTAGTTACATCTTTACATCCAAATGACTATTATTAGCTAACAACAGCCACATGTAATGCATGTTACGCAGGTATGTAGTTACATCATTACATCCAAATGACTATTATTAGCTAACAACAGCCACATGTAATGCATGTGTTACGCAGGTATGTAGTTACATCATTACATCCAAATGACTATTATTAGCTAACAACAGCCCCATGCAATGCATGTGTTACGCAGGTATGTAGTTACATCATTACATCCAAATGACTATTATTAGCTAACAACAGCCACATCTAATGCATGTGTTACGCAGGTATGTAGTTACATCATTACATCCAAATGACTATTATTAGCTATCAACAGCCACATGTAATGCATGCGTTACGCAGGTATGTAGTTACATCATTACATCCAAATGACTATTATTAGCTAACAACAGCCACATGTAATGCATGTGTTACGCAGGTATGTAGTTACATCATTACATCCAAATGATTATTATTAGCTAACAACAGCCACATCTAATGCATGTGTTACGCAGGTATGTAGTTACATCATTACATCCAAATGACTATTATTAGCTAACAACAGCCACATCTAGTGCATGTGTTACGCAGGTATGTAGTTACATCATTACATCCAAATGACTATTATTAGCTAACAACAGCCACATCTAATGCATGTGTTACGCAGGTATGTAGTTACATCATTACATCCAAATGACTATTATTAGCTAACAACAGCCACATGTAATGCATGTGTTACGCAGGTATGTAGTTACATCATTACATCCAAATGACTATTATTAGCTAACAACAGCCACATGTAATGCATGTGTTACGCAGGTATGTAGTTACATCATTACATCCAAATGACTATTATTAGCTAACAACTAATGCATGTGTTACGCAGGTATGTAGTTACATCATTACATCCAAATGACTATTATTAGCTAACAACAGCCACATGTAATGCATGTGTTACTTAGGTATGTAGTTACAGCATTACATCCAAATGACTATTATTAGCTAACAACTAATGCATGTGTTACGCAGGTATGTAGTTACATCATTACATCCAAATGACTATTATTAGCTAACAACAGCCACATCTAATGCATGTGTTACGCAGGTATGTAGTTACATCATTACATCCAAATGACTATTATTAGCTAACAACAGCCACATGTAATGCATGTGTTACGCAGGTATGTAGTTACATCATTACATCTAAATGACTATTATTAGTAACAACAGCCACATCTAATGCATGTGTTACGCAGGTATGTAGTTACATCATTACATCCAAATGACTATTATTAGCTAACAACAGCCACATCTAATGCATGTGTTACGCAGGAATGTAGTTACATCATTACATCCAAATGACTATTATTAGCTAACAACAGCCACATCTAATGCATGTGTTACGCAGGTATGTAGTTACATCATTACATCCAAATGACTATTATTAGCTAACAACAGCCACATGTAATGCATGTGTTACGCAGGTATGTAGTTACATCATTACATCCAAATGGACTATTATTAGCTAACAACAGCCACATGTAATGCATGTGTTACGCAGGTATGTAGTTACATCATTACATCCAAATGACTATTATTAGCTAACAACAGCCACATCTAATGCATGTGTTACGCAGGTATGTAGTTACATCATTACATCCAAATGACTATTATTAGCTAACAACAGCCACATGTAATGCATGTGTTACGCAGGTATGTAGTTACATCATTACATCCAAATGACTATTATTAGCTAACAACAGCCACATGTAATGCATGTGTTACGCAGGTATGTAGTTACATCATTACATCCAAATGACTATTATTAGCTAACATCTAATGCATGTGGTTACGCAGGTATGTAGTTACATCATTACATCCAAATGACTATTATTAGCTAACACAGCCACATCTAATGCATGTGTTACGCAGGTATGTAGTTACATCATTACATCCAAATGACTATTATTAGCTAACAACAGCCACATCTAATGCATGTGTTACGCAGGTATGTAGTTACATCATTACATCCAAATGACTATTATTAGCTATCAACAGCCACATGTAATGCATGCGTTACGCAAGTATGTAGTTACATCATTACATCCAAATGATTATTATTAGCTAACAACAGCCACATCTAATGCATGTGTTACGCAGGTATGTAGTTACATCATTACATCCAAATGACTATTATTAGCTAACAACAGCCACATCTAGTGCATGTGTTACGCAGGTATGTAGTTACATCATTACATCCAAATGACTATTATTAGCTAACAACAGCCACATCTAATGCATGTGTTACGCAGGTATGTAGTTACATCATTACATCCAAATGACTATTATTAGCTAACAACAGCCACATGTAATGCATGTGTTACGCAGGTATGTAGTTACATCATTACATCCAAATGACTATTATTAGCTAACAACAGCCACATGTAATGCATGTGTTACGCAGGTATGTAGTTACATCATTACATCCAAATGACTATTATTAGCTAACAACTAATGCATGTGTTACGCAGGTATGTAGTTACATCATTACATCCAAATGACTATTATTAGCTAACAACAGCCACATGTAATGCATGTGTTACTAGGTATGTAGTTACAGCATTACATCCAAATGACTATTATTAGCTAACACACTAATGCATGTGTTACGCAGGTATGTAGTTACATCATTACATCCAAATGACTATTATTAGCTAACAACAGCCACATCTAATGCATGTGTTACGCAGGTATGTAGTTACATCATTACATCCAAATGACTATTATTAGCTAACAACAGCCACATGTAATGCATGTGTTACGCAGGTATGTAGTTACATCATTACATCCAAATGACTATTATTAGCTAACAACAGCCACATCTAATGCATGTGTTACGCAGGTATGTAGTTACATCATTACATCCAAATGACTATTATTAGCTAACAACAGCCACATCCAATGCATGTGTTACGCAGGAATGTAGTTACATCATTACATCCAAATGACTATTATTAGCTAACAACAGCCACATCTAATGCATGTGTTACGCAGGTATGTAGTTACATCATTACATCCAAATGACTATTATTAGCTAACAACAGCCACATGTAATGCATGTGTTACGCAGGTATGTAGTTACATCATTACATCCAAATGACTATTATTAGCTAAACAACAGCCACATCTAATGCATGTGTTACGCAGGTATGTAGTTACATCATTACATCCAAATGACTATTATTAGCTAACAACAGCCACATCTAATGCATGTGTTACGCAGGTATGTAGTTACATCATTACATCCAAATGACTATTATTAGCTAACAACAGCCACATGTAATGCATGTGTTACGCAGGTATGTAGTTACATCATTACATCCAAATGACTATTATTAGCTAACAACAGCCACATGTAATGCATGTGTTACGCAGGTATGTAGTTACATCATTACATCCAAATGACTATTATTAGCTAACAACAGCCACATCTAATGCATGTGTTACGCAGGTATGTAGTTACATCATTACATCCAAATGACTATTATTAGCTAACATCTAATGCATGTGTTACGCAGGTATGTAGTTACATCATTACATCCAAATGACTATTATTAGCTAACAACAGCCTCATGTAATGCATGTGTTACGCAGGTATGTAGTTACATCATTACATCCAAATGACTATTATTAGCTAACAACAGCCACATCTAATGCATGTGTTACGCAGGTATGTAGTTACATCATTACATCCAAATGACTATTATTAGCTAACAACAGCCCACATCTAATGCATGTGTTACGCAGGTATGTAGTTACATCATTACATCCAAATGACTATTATTAGCTAACAACAGCCACATGTAATGCATGTGTTACGCAGGTATGTAGTTACATCATTACATCCAAATGACTATTATTAGCTAACAACAGCCATCTAATGCATGTGTTACGCAGGTATGTAGTTACATCATTACATCCAAATGACTAATTATTAGCTAACAACAGCCACATGTAATGCATGTGTTACGCAGGTATGTAGTTACATCATTACATCCAAATGACTATTATTAGCTAACATCTAATGCATGTGTTACGCAGGTATGTAGTTACATCATTACATCCAAATGACTATTATTAGCTAACAACAGCCACATCTAATGCATGTGTTACGCAGGTATGTAGTTACATCATTACATCCAAATGACTATTATTAGCTAACAACAGCCACATGTAATGCATGTGTTACGCAGGTATGTAGTTACATCATTACATCCAAATGACTATTATTAGCTAACATCTAATGCATGTGTTACGCAGGTATGTAGTTACATCATTACATCCAAATGACTATTATTAGCTAACAACAGCCACATCTAATGCATGTGTTACGCAGGTATGTAGTTACATCATTACATCCAAATGACTATTATTAGCTAACAACAGCCACATCTAATGATGTGTTACGCAGGTATGTAGTTACATCATTACATCCAAATGACTATTATTAGCTAACAACAAGCCACATCTAATGCATGTGTTACGCAGGTATGTAGTTACATCATTACATCCAAATGACTATTATTAGCTAACAACAGCCACATGTTAATGCATGTGTTACGCAGGTATGTAGTTACATCATTACATCCAAATGACTATTATTAGCTAACATCTAATGCATGTGTTACGCAGGTATGTAGTTACATCATTACATCCAAATGACTATTATTAGCTAACAACAGCCACATGTAATGCATGTGTTACGCAGGTATGTAGTTACATCATTACATCCAAATGACTATTATTAGCTAACAACAGCCACATCTAATGCATGTGTTACGCAGGTATGTAGTTACATCATTACATCCAAATGACTATTATTAGCTAACAACAGCCACATGTAATGCCATGTGTTACGCAGGTATGTAGTTACATCATTACATCCAAATGACTATTATTAGCTAACATCTAATGCATGTGTTACGCAGGTATGTAATTACATCATTACATCCAAATGACTATTATTAGCTAACAACAGCCACATCTAATGCATGTGTTACGCAGGTATGTAGTTACATCATTACATCCAAATGACTATTATTAGCTAACAACAGCCACATGTAATGCATGTGTTACGCAGGTATGTAGTTACATCATTACATCCAAATGACTATTATTAGCTAACAACAGCCACATCTAATGCATGTGTTACGCAGGTATGTAGTTACATCATTACATCCAAATGACTATTATTAGCTATCAACAGCCACATGTAATGCATGCGTTACGCAGGTATGTAGTTACATCATTACACCAAATGACTATTATTAGCTAACAGCCACATCTAATGCATGTGTTACGCAGGTATGTAGTTACATCATTACATCCAAATGACTATTATTAGCTAACATCTAATGCATGTGTTACGCAGGTATGTAGTTACATCATTACATCAAATGACTATTATTAGCTAACAACAGCCACATCTAATGCATGTGTTACGCAGGTATGTAGTTACATCATTACATCCAAATGACTATTATTAGCTAACAACAGCCACATCTAATGCATGTGTAACGCAGGTATGTACTTACATCATTACATCCAAATGACTATTATTAGCTAACTAACAGCCAACTCTAATGCATGTGTTACGCAGGTATGTAGTTACATCATTACATCCAAATGACTATTATTAGCTAACAACAGCCACATGTAATGCATGTGTTACGCAGGTATGTAGTTACATCATTACATTTAAATGACTAGTATTAGCTAACAACAGCCACATCTAATGCATGTGTTACGCAGGTATGTAGTTACATCATTACATCCAAATGACTATTATTAGCTAACAACAGCCACATCTAATGCATGTGTTACGCAGGTATGTAGTTACATCATTACATCCAAATGACTATTATTAGCTAACAACAGCCACAACTAATGCATGTGTTACGCAGGTATGTAGTTACATCATTACATCCAAATGACTATTATTAGCTAACAACAGCCACATGTAATGCATGTGTTACGCAGGTATGTAGTTACATCATTACATCCAAATGACTATTATTAGCTAACATCTAATGCATGTGTTACGCAGGTATGTAGTTACATCATTACATCCAAATGGACTATTATTAGCTAACAGCCACATCTAATGCATGGGTTACGCAGGTATGTAGTTACATCATTACATCCAAATGACTATTATTAGCTAACAACAGCCACATGTAATGCATGTGTTACGCAGGTATGTAGTTACATCATTACATCCAAATGACTATTATTAGCTAACAACAGCCACATGTAATGCATGTGTTACGCAGGTATGTAGTTACATCATTACATCCAAATGACTATTATCTAACAACAGCCACATCTAATGCATGTGTTACGCAGGTATGTAGTTACATCATTACATCCAAATGACTATTATTAGCTAACAACAGCCACATGTAATGCATGTGTTACGCAGGTATGTAGTTACATCATTACATCCAAATGACTATTATTAGCTAACAACAGCCACATGTAATGCATGTGTTACGCAGGTATGTAGTTACATCATTACATCCAAATGACTATTATTAGCTAACAACAGCCACATCTAATGCATGTGTTACGCAGGTATGTAGTTACATCATTACATCCAAATGACTATTATTAGCTAACATCTAATGCATGTGTTACGCAGGTATGTAGTTACATCATTACATCCAAATGACTATTATTAGCTAACAACAGCCACATCTAATGCATGTGTTACGCAGGTATGTAGTTACATCATTACATCCAAATGACTATTATTAGCTAACAACAGCCACATCTAATGCATGTGTTACGCAGGTATGTAGTTACATCATTACATCCAAATGACTATTATTAGCTATCAACAGCCACATGTAATGCATGCGTTACGCAAGTATGTAGTTACATCATTACATCCAAATGATTATTATTAGCTAACAAACAGCCACATCTAATGCATGTGTTACGCAGGTATGTAGTTACATCATTACATCCAAATGACTATTATTAGCTAACAACAGCCACATCTAGTGCATGTGTTACGCAGGTATGTAGTTACATCATTACATCCAAATGACTATTATTAGCTAACAACAGCCACATGTAATGCATGTGTTACGCAGGTATGTAGTTACATCATTACATCCAAATGACTATTATTAGCTAACAACAGCCACATGTAATGCATGTGTTACGCAGGTATGTAGTTACATCATTACATCCAAATGACTATTATTAGCTAACAACAGCCACAGTAATGCATGTGTTACGCAGGTATGTAGTTACATCATTACATCCAAATGACTATTATTAGCTAACAACTAATGCATGTGTTACGCAGGTATGTAGTTACATCATTACATCCAAATGACTATTATTAGCTAACAACAGCCACATGTAATGCATGTGTTACTTAGGTATGTAGTTACAGCATTACATCCAAATGACTATTATTAGCTAACAACTAATGCATGTGTTACGCAGGTATGTAGTTACATCATTACATCCAAATGACTATTATTAGCTAACAACAGCCACATCTAATGCATGTGTTACGCAGGTATGTAGTTACATCATTACATCCAAATGACTATTATTAGTTAACAACAGCCACATGTAATGCATGTGTTACGCAGGTAAGTAGTTACATCATTACATCCAAATGACTATTATTAGCTAACAACTAATGCATGTGTTACACAGGTATGTAGTTACATCATTACATCCAAATGACTATTATTAGCTAACAACTAATGCATGTGTTATGCAGGTATGTAGTTACACTCATTACATCCAAATGACTATTATTAGCTAACAGCCACATCTAATGCATGTGTTACGCAGGTATGTAGTTACATCATTACATCCAAATGACTATTATTAGCTAACAACAGCCACATGTAATGCATGTGTTACGCAGGTATGTAGTTACATTATTACATCCAAATGACTATTATTAGCTAATAACTAATGCATGTGTTACGCAGGTATGTAGTTACATCATTACATCCAAATGACTATTATTAGCTAACATCTAATGCATGTGTTACGCAGGTATGTAGTTACATCATTACATCCAAATGATTATTATTAGCTAACAACAGCCACATCTAATGCATGTGTTACGCAGGTATGTAGTTACATCATTACATCCCAAATGACTATTATTAGCTAACAACAGCCACATGTAATGCATGTGTTACGCAGGTATGTAGTTACATCATTACATCCAAATGACTATTATTAGCTAACAACAGCCACATCTAATGCATGTGTTACGCAGGTATGTAGTTACATTATACATCCAAATGACTATTATTAGCTATTAACAGCCACATGTAATGCATGCGTTACGCAGGTATGTAGTTACATCATTACATCCAAATGACTATTATTAGCTAACAGCCACATCTAATGCATGTGTTACGCAGGTATGTAGTTACATCATTACATCCAAATGACTATTATTAGCTAACATCTAATGCATGTGTTACGCAGGTATGTAGTTACATCATTACATCCAAATGACTATTATTAACTAACAACAGCCACATCTAATGCATGTGTTACGCAGGTATGTAGTTACATCATTACATCCAAATGACTATTATTAGCTAACAACAGCCACATCTAATGCATGTGTTACGCAGGTATGTACTTACATCATTACATCCAAATGACTATTATTAGCTAACAACAGCACATCTAATGCGTGTGTTACGCAGGTATGTAGTTACATCATTACATCCAAATGACTATTATTAGCTAACAACAGCCACATGTAATGCATGTGTTACGCAGGTATGTAGTTACATCATTACATTTAAATGACTATTATTAGCTAACAACAGCCACATCTAATGCATGTGTTACGCAGGTATGTAGTTACATCATTACATCCAAATGACTATTATTAGCTACAACAGCCACATGAATGCATGTGTTACGCAGGTATGTAGTTACATCATTACATCCAAATGACTATTATTAGCTAACAACAGCCACAACTAATGCATGTGTTACGCAGGTATGTAGTTACATCATTACATCCAAATGACTATTATTAGCTAACAACAGCCACATGTAATGCATGTGTTACGCAGGTATGTAGTTACATCATTACATCCAAATGACTATTATTAGCTAACATCTAATGCATGTGTTACGCAGGTATGTAGTTACATCATTACATCCAAATGACTATTATTAGCTAACAGCCACATCTAATGCATTGGTTACGCAGGTATGTAGTTACATCATTACATCCAAATGACTATTATTAGCTAACAACAGCCACATGTAATGCATGTGTTACGCAGGTATGTAGTTACATCATTACATCCAAATGACTATTATTAGCTAACAACAGCCACATGTAATGCATGTGTTACGCAGGTATGTAGTTACATCATTACATCCAAATGACTATTATTAGCTAACAACAGCCACATGTAATGCATGTGTTACGCAGGTATGTAGTTACATCATTACATCCAAATGACTATTATTAGCTAACAATAGCCACATGTAATGCATGTGTTACGCAGGTATGTAGTTACATCATTACATCCAAATGACTATTATTAGCTAACAACAGCCACATCTAATGCATGTGTTACGCAGGTATGTAGTTACATCATTACATCCAAATGACTATTATTAGCTAACATCTAATGCATGTGTTACGCAGGTATGTAGTTACATCATTACATCCAAATGACTATTATTAGCTAACAACAGCCACATCTAATGCATGTGTTACGCAGGTATGTAGTTACATCATTACATCCAAATGACTATTATTAGCTAACAACAGCCACATCTAATGCATGTGTTACGCAGGTATGTAGTTACATCATTACATCCAAATGACTATTATTAGCTATCAACAGCCACATGTAATGCATGCGTTACGCAAGTATGTAGTTACATCATTACATCCAAATGACTATTATTAGCTAACAACAGCCACATCTAATGCATGTGTTACGCAGGTATGTAGTTACATCATTACATCCAAATGACTATTATTAGCTAACAACAGCCACATCTAGTGCATGTGTTACGCAGGTATGTAGTTACATCATTACATCCAAATGACTATTATTAGCTAACAACAGCCACATGTAATGCATGTGTTACGCAGGTATGTAGTTACAGCATTACATCCAAATGACTATTATTAGCTAACAACTAATGCATGTGTTACGCAGGCATGTAGTTACATCATTACATCCAAATGACTATTATTAGCTAACAACTAATGCATGTGTTACACAGGTATGTAGTTACATCATTACATCCAAATGACTATTATTAGCTAACAACAGCCACATCTAATGCATGTGTTACGCAGGTATGTAGTTACATCTTTACATCCAAATGACTATTATTAGCTAACAACAGCCACATCTAATGCATGTGTTACGCAGGTATGTAGTTACATCATTACATCCAAATGACTATTATTAGTTAACAACAGCCACATGTAATGCATGTGTTACGCAGGTAAGTAGTTACATCATTACATCCAAATGACTATTATTAGCTAACAACTAATGCATGTGTTACGCAGGTATGTAGTTACATCATTACATCCAAATGACTATTATTAGCTAACAACTAATGCATGTGTTACGCAGGTATGTAGTTACATCATTACATCCAAATGACTATTATTAGCTAACAACAGCCACATGTAATGCATGTGTTACGCAGGTATGTAGTTACATCTATTACATCCAAATGACTATTATTAGCTAATAACTAATGCATGTGTTACGCAGGTATGTAGTTACATCATTACATCCAAATGACTATTATTAGCTAACATCTAATGCATGTGTTACGCAGGTATGTAGTTACATCATTACATCCAAATGACTATTATTAGCTAACAACAGCCACATCTAATGCATGTGTTACGCAGGTATGTAGTTACATCATTACATCCAAATGACTATTATTAGCTAACAACAGCCACATGTAATGCATGTGTTACGCAGGTATGTAGTTACATCATTACATCCAAATGACTATTATTAGCTAACAACAGCCACATCTAATGCATGTGTTACGCAGGTATGTAGTTACATTATACATCCAAATGACTATTATTAGCTATCAACAGCCACATGTAATGCATGCGTTACGCAGGTATGTAGTTACATCATTACATCCAAATGACTATTATTAGCTAACAGCCACATCTAATGCATGTGTTACGCAGGTATGTAGTTACATCATTACATCCAAATGACTATTATTAGCTAACATCTAATGCATGTGTTACGCAGGTATGTAGTTACATCATTACATCCAAATGACTATTATTACCTAACAACAGCCACATCTAATGCATGTGTTACGCAGGTATGTAGTTACATCATTACATCCAAATGACTATTATTAGCTAACAACAGCCACATCTAATGCATGTGTTACGCAGGTATGTACTTACATCATTACATCCAAATGACTATTATTAGCTAACAACAGCCACATCTAATGCATGTGTTACGCAGGTATGTAGTTACATCATTACATCCAAATGACTATTATTAGCTAACAACAGCCACATGTAATGCATGTGTTACGCAGGTATGTAGTTACATTCATTACATTTAAATGACTATTATTAGCTAACAACAGCCACATCTAATGCATGTGTTACGCAGGTATGTAGTTACATCATTACATCCAAATGACTATTATTAGCTAACAACAGCCACATCTAATGCATGTGTTACGCAGGTATGTAGTTACATCATTACATCCAAATGACTATTATTAGCTAACAACAGCCACAACTAATGCATGTGTTACGCAGGTATGTAGTTACATCATTACATCCAAATGACTATTATTAGCTAACAACAGCCACATGTAATGCATGTGTTACGCAGGTATGTAGTTACATCATTACATCCAAATGACTATTATTAGCTAACATCTAATGCATGTGTTACGCAGGTATGTAGTTACATCATTACATCCAAATGACTATTATTAGCTAACAGCCACATCTAATGCATGGGTTACGCAGGTATGTAGTTACATCATTACATCCAAATGACTATTATTAGCTAACAACAGCCACATCTAATGCATGTGTTACGCAGGTATGTAGTTACATCATTACATCCAAATGACTATTATTAGCTAACAACATCCACATGTATGCATGTGTTACGCAGGTATGTAGTTACATCATTACATCCAAATGACTATTATTAGCTAACACAGCCACATGTAATGCATGTGTTACGCAGATATGTAGTTACATCATTACATCCAAATGACTATTATTAGCTAACAACAGCCACATGTAATGCATGTGTTACGCAGGTATGTAGTTACATCATTACATCCAAATGACTATTATTAGCTAACAATAGCCACATGTAATGCATGTGTTACGCAGGTATGTAGTTACATCATTACATCCAAATGACTATTATTAGCTAACAACAGCCACATCTAATGAATGTGTTACGCAGGTATGTAGTTACATCATTACATCCAAATGACTATTATTAGCTAACATCTAATGCATGTGTTTACGCAGGTATGTAGTTACATCATTACATCCAAATGACTATTATTAGCTAACAACAGCCACATCTAATGCATGTGTTACGCAGGTATGTAGTTACATCATTACATCCAAATGACTATTATTAGCTAACAACAGCCACATCTAATGCATGTGTTACGCAGGTATGTAGTTACATCATTACATCCAAATGACTATTATTAGCTATCAACAGCCACATGTAATGCATGCGTTACGCAAGTATGTAGTTACATCATTACATCCAAATGACTATTATTAGCTAACAACAGCCACATCTAATGCATGTGTTACGCAGGTATGTAGTTACATCATTACATCCAAATGACTATTATTAGCTAACAACAGCCACATCTAGTGCATGTGTTACGCAGGTATGTAGTTACATCATTACATCCAAATGACTATTATTAGCTAACAACAGCCACATCTAATGCATGTGTTACGCAGGTATGTAGTTACATCATTACATCCAAATGACTATTATTAGCTAACAACAGCCACATGTAATGCATGTGTTACGCAGGTATGTAGTTACATCATTACATCCAAATGACTATTATTAGCTAACAACAGCCACATGTAATGCATGTGTTACGCAGGTATGTAGTTACATCATTACATCCAAATGACTATTATTAGCTAACAACTAATAGCATGTGTTACGCAGGTATGTAGTTACATCATTACATCCAAATGACTATTATTAGCTACAACAGCCACATGTAATGCATGTGTTACGCAGGTATGTAGTTACATCATTACATCCAAATGGACTATTATTAGCTAACAACTATGCATGTGTTACGCAGGCATGTAGTTACATCATTACATCCAAATGACTATTATTAGCTAACAACTAATGCATGTGTTACGCAGGTATGTAGTTACATCATTACATCCAAATGACTATTATTAGCTAACAACAGCCACATCTAATGCATGTGTTACGCAGGTATGTAGTTACATCTTTACATCCAAATGACTATTATTAGCTAACAACAGCCACATCTAATGCATGTGTTACGCAGGTATGTAGTTACATCCTTACATCCAAATGACTATTATTAGTTAACAACAGAGCCACATGTAATGCATGTGTTACGCAGGTAAGTAGTTACATCATTACATCCAAATGACTATTATTAGCTAACAACTAATGCATGTGTTACGCAGGTATGTAGTTACATCATTACATCCAAATGACTATTATTAGCTAACAACTAATGCATGTGTTACGCAGGTATGTAGTTACATCATTACATCCAAATGACTATTATTAGCTAACAACAGCCACATGTAATGCATGTGTTACGCAGGTATGTAGTTACATCATTACATCCAAATGACTATTATTAGCTAACAATAGCCACATGTAATGCATGTGTTACGCAGGTATGTAGTTACATCATTACATCCAAATGACTATTATTAGCTAACAACAGCCACATGTAATGCATGTGTTACGCAGGTAAGTAGTTACATCATTACATCCAAATGACTATTATTAGCTAAAGCAACTAATGCATGTGTTACGCAGGTATGTAGTTACATCATTACATCCAAATGACTATTATTAGCTAACAACTAATGCATGTGTTACGCAGGTATGTAGTTACATCATTACATCCAAATGACTATTATTAGCTAACAACAGCCACATGTAATGCATGTGTTACGCAGGTATGTAGTTACATCATTACATCCAAATGACTATTATTAGCTAACAATAGCCACATGTAATGCATGTGTTACGCAGGTATGTAGTTACATCATTACATACCAAATGACTATTATTAGCTAACAACAGCCACATCTAATGAATGTGTTAACGCAGGTATGTAGTTACATCATTACATCCAAATGAACTATTATTAGCTAAACATCCTAATGCATGTGTTACGCAGGTATGTAGTTACATCATTACATCCAAATGACTATTATTAGCTAACAACAGCCACATCTAATGCATGTGTTACGCAGGTATGTAGTTACATCATTACATCCAAATGACTATTATTAGCTAACAACAGCCACATCTAATGCATGTGTTACGCAGGTATGTAGTTACATCATTACATCCAAATGACTATTATTAGCTATACAACAGCCACATGTAATGCATGAGTTACGCAAGTATGTAGTTACATCATTACATCCAAATGACTATTATTAGCTAACAACAGCCACATCTAATGCATGTGTTACGCAGGTATGTAGTTACATCATTACATCCAAATGACTATTAATTAGCTAACAACAGCCACATCTAATGCATGTGTTACGCAGGTATGTAGTTACATCATTACATCCAAATGACTATTATTAGCTAACAACGCACATCTAATGCATGTGTTACGCAGGTATGTAGTTACATCATTACATCCAAATGACTATTATTAGCTAACAACAGCCACATGTAATGCATGTGTTACGCAGGTATGTAGTTACATCATTACATCCAAATGACTATTATTAGCTAACAACAGCCACATGTAATGCATGTGTTACGCAGGTATGTAGTTACATCATTACATCCAAATGACTATTATTAGCTAACAACTAATGCATGTGTTACGCAGGTATGTAGTTACATCATTACATCCAAATGACTATTATTAGCTAACAACAGCCACATGCTAATGCATGTGTTACGCAGGTATGTAGTTACATCATTACATCCAAATGACTATTATTAGCTAACACCAACTAATGCATGTGTTACGCAGGCATGTAGTTACATCATTACATCCAAATGACTATTATTAGCTAACATCCACATTAATGCATGTGTTACGCAGGTATGTAGTTACATCATTACATCCAAATGACTATTATTAGCTAACAACAGCCACATCTAATGCATGTGTTACGCAGGTATGTAGTTACATCATTACATCCAAATGACTATTATTAGCTAACAACAGCCACATCTAATGCATGTGTTACGCAGGTATGTAGTTACATCATTACATCCAAATGACTATTATTAGTTAACAACAGCCACATGCTAATGCATGTGTTTACGCAGGTAAGTAGTTACATCATTACATCCAAATGACTATTATTAGCTAACAACACCACTAATGCATGTGTTACGCAGGTATGTAGTTACATCATTACATCCAAATGACTATTATTAGCTAACAACTACACTAGCATGTGTTACGCAGGTATGTAGTTACATCATTACATCCAAATGACTATTATTAGCTAACAGCCACATCTAATGCATGTGTTACGCAGGTATGTAGTTACATCATTACATCCAAATGACTATTATTAGCTAACAACAGCCACATGTAATGCATTGTGTTACGCAGGTATGTAGTTACATTATTACATCCAAATGACTATTATTAGCTAACTAACTAATGCATGTGTTACGCAGGTATGTAGTTACATCATTACATCCAAATGACTATTATTAGCTAACAACTAATGCATGTGTTACGCAGGTATGTAGTTACATCATTACATCCAAATGGACTATTATTAGCTAACAACAGCCACATCTAATGCATGTGTTACGCAGGTATGTAGTTACATCATTACATCCAAATGACTATTAATAGCTAACAACAGCCACATCTAATGCATGTGTTACGCAGGTATGTAGTTACATCATTACATCCAAATGACTATTATTAGCTAACAACAGCCACATCTAATGCATGTGTTACGCAGGTATGTAGTCTTACATCA